>NW_018165142.1:193667-195628 GCF_001263595.1 Phalaenopsis equestris | reverse complement strand
AACAAAAGATAAAAACTTATCTCAAGTCCTCCACCAAACTCTTGAAGTTCCTTTGAATCTCTTCTCTTTTACAACACTCTCAATATAAAACTAAAATAAAAAAAGGATAAATATGTGGTGCCTGAAAGTCTCTCCAACTAACTCCTTAATTTTTGAACTTTCAAAATTTTCTCAGTACTTTAAGGACCTCTTTCAAAGTCCCAATCTTTCTTCTTCTATAATTCTCCAAAAGATGCCTTGGTATCTCTTCAAAATGTGTCTTAATTCGATGTATTTCCCGAAGAGATGCATCCTTTCACAATAATTTTCGTCCATGGTAGTTGTAACCACCTATTAAGCCAATAGGTACCTCATAAACCTCTCCAAAATTTGTGAAAACATACTATATTAAAGTCACTTAGCAAATTCATATGAAAAAGAACTTCATAAAACTTTATTAATAATTAGGTTAACATTCAAATAAAAAGTTTAGAAAATGTGTTCAATTATTTTTCCTTAGGTTGATTTAAGTGAAGCTAATTTTTAATTTGGCATCTCCTCAAGGTTCTCCCCATATATATATATATATATATATATATATATATATATTCTTTTTCTTTTTCTTTTCTTTTTTTTTCTTTCTCTCTTCTTTTATTCTTTTTCTCTTTTTCTTTTCTTTTCTTTTTAGTCTTTTTCTTAGGCAAGGATTACTATATCTCGATAAGCCTTTAATAATTTAGAATTCTACTTTTCCTTCCCTAAAACAAAGTCTTGATACAAAACTTTTACTTATAAATATAATAATAGCTTTTAAAATTATTTTTAATAAAAGAAATTTAAGTATTAAAAATAAAAGTCTAAATTTCTAAAATTTTCAAAAATACAATGTTTCTTACTAAAGATAGTTACTTATATTAATCATTTTCTACACTAAAAAACTTTTAACTTAGAGTGTCTTTTCATTACTCAAAATTTTAACTATATTCTCTTACTCATTTCTAAAATCAAACTTTACTTCCCTAATATAACTTCATATACATGATCTCTTTTCAAATCAAATACACTTGTAGTTCATTTGAGAACAAATAAAATTAAAGTTTTGAAAATATTAATTTTTAAAATTTTTTTTCCCCCCCCCCCCCCCCCAAACTTAAATTTTTATGAGATTAAACAGTTTAGCATCAAATATATATAAGAAGGAATGAAAATGAAAATAAAAATAACATGCTTACAAGAATTTTTATACCCTAATGATACAAGTATAAAACTAAAAATAGGAGTAAAATTAATTTTGATCAAATTTTCTAATATTTTCATTTCAATTCAATATGTAGAGATTCAAGATACTTCTAAACAATTGGTATAAACATAAAAGCAAACTAACTCACTAACTTGCTTGACTTCACAATCTCAACATATTCTCAACATATAAACAAACTCACAAACATGATAAAAGAAAAATACAGGGTAGCAGTTTCTGAAATTTAATATTTAAGACCTAATTTAGCAAGATTTTTAGCTTTACAAAAGACATAGAATTAAGTGAAGTTCTAACCAAACTAAATCACAAAACTCACAACAGTTACTACCCTAACCCTAGAATTTTAAAAGGAATTTTAAAAGAAACTACTAACTAACACAAACATTACAATATAATTAGAAATACAAGTCTCACACATCACAATATCTAAACAAGTAAACAAACATATCTCAAGTCGAAAACATGAAAACACATCACATCACAATTCTTACTTAAACATAAAAGTCCAAACCACATCACATAGTTCAAATCAACATGTTCACCTAACTTTTGGTTGAGGTTTAGTTTTTTCCTCTTTAGTAGCCTAAGTTCAAGCCATAGGACTTTCCTATTGACTATTCTTAGAAAACTAAAAAAGGAACCCTCACCATTAGAAATTCTACACTCCTCTTTACTCAACTTGAAGTTCCACATATTGGTCCTAACCTCTAGCACTTAGTAG
>NW_018165142.1:176093-193631 GCF_001263595.1 Phalaenopsis equestris | reverse complement strand
GCTGAACCTTAGGGTTGACCCTGGGTGTTGGTCTATGACTAAGGCACTCACTAGCAATCACTTACATTCACAATCTAAACCCAAAATTTCTAGGCTTTGGTCCCTTGATTCTTTTGGGAGACTCCTATAGGTGGTCCCCTAAACCTACTAGCCCTAGGCTAGGGTTTGTCTAAGACCACTACGTAGAAAACCCAAAATGGGGTTTTCATTGTTCCATGGCTTATTGTTGGTGTTTGGCACTCCAACTCTACCAAGATGCCCAACCTAGTCTTCTGCCCCAAAACTCCCCCAAATTACCTAGATACCTTTGGGACCCCAAATTTGGCCAAATTTCCCAAATCTACCCAAAATACCCAATTTGGTTCAAAAATCATTTCAAACACCTTGAAAACACCCAAAAATACCCAAAATCACCAAAATGGCCAAACTACCAATATACCCCTTCTCAGCCAAAAATTCCAAAAATTCCAAAAAATCCCAAAAATTTCTAAAACCTCCCAAATATTGCCAATTGTATTTTTATCAACTATCACATGACCCAATTTGGCCAATTTGACCATCTTTGACCAAAACCCCCAAATTGCCCTTTAAAGGCCCATATTTTCCCCAAATCACTCCAAATATCTATCTAATTGGTCTCAATTTCTCCCAATTTCAATTCTAAACTCAGATTCACCATTGATGTTACCAATCTGGACCAAATCCAAGCTCAATTGGTCAATGGTTTGAACCCAATTTTGAGCTAAACTAAAAACCCAATTTTGGTCCTGTGACTTAGTTCCACCAAATTGAACCAATAGCCCACTTAATTGGCCACAATTTGTATTGAAAAACCTTAATAACATCCCCATACATCAAAATGTACCTTAAATTGGCCTTGGTGAAACCTCAATTTCATTTTATTTCAACCTAAGTCCAAATGCCCCAAATTTGACGGAAATTGGCCATGTCTCAAAATCTCACCAAATTGAGGGCCTTAACCCCAAAATTTCCACTCCATCCCTTCATGAAAAATCTTCAAAACATCTCCCTTGATCATGTGGATCATTTAATTTAGACTTATCCCAAGGCTAGCCCAACCTAGACCCATGTCTAGCCCAACATGCCTAAATTGACCAAATTTCAAAAATCCCTCAAATTGACCAAACAATTGAACCCAAAATGACTTCAAACCTTCACCAAAAATCTTCATAACAATCATCTAAAAATTATTGAGCAATAAATTGGGACAATTGACATGGTTAACTTAGAACTTTGATCACTTGAACCCACATTGAACCTATGCATTAAAGAATGCCTAACTACCCCAAAGTCACCAAATTAAGTCCACCTCAGCCATTGGTTAGACCCTAAGACTAAGCCAAAGCCTATCTAACCACCTAAACTAAGCCATTGACCAAAGGCTTCCTAAATTAAGGGATTTCATTCCATTTTTGCTTAAGCATGGGATATTTTTGCCAAAACTAAAACTCATTGCATTAAGTTGCTTTGACAGATTCCTGTAGATGCCCTGAGAACCTGGCCCCCCCCCCCTGCCATGGTTGGTCGGCCTAGTCACCAGAGAAGCTCAAAATCAAGAGCCACCCCCATGGAACTTCACCCAGATCAAACCTAGAGGCCAGCTTAGCCAAATCAAATTGTGGAGCTCCTCTGCCCTCCACGTAAGCACCACAATGTACCCAAATATTTTCCCCTTTTCCCCCGAGGCCCCCCCATGACCATTTTTATAAAAACTCACCTCCACGGCCATGACAGGTGTGCTAAAAAATTTCTATAGAGAGAGCCCCAAACTTCTCATAGAGCTTCTCTGAGATCCCCTCAGTGCAATCCAACCATCTTCCCCCACTGAATTCCGCTATGAAAACTCAATTTTGACCTCAAACCTCTGCCAAAAACTAGGACAGTTCTCATTACACTTCCACAGTCCACCAAACTTCAATTACTTGTGCCAACACCTTCACAACCGAGAAAGAAGCCAAAGCCCCATAAAATTCCCCACTGAAATAGCCTCTACAATAGCTCTAGACCAACACCTGAAATCGGTCTTGATCAAAATCATACCTATGCTTTACACCAAGACCAGAGGCTCAATCTCTAGCCTCTTTGGACCCCAACAAATGTCCCAAGACTCTCTGATCAAAGCTTCACTTCTCAGAGCAAAGGTATAAAACTTCTCTTCCTCCTGAGCCTATTTCAACTCTCCATTTGTTTTGAGTTGATTTCATGGCATCATAACCATATGGATATGTTCCTCTAGTCTAGACGAGCATTTTAAAAAAAAAATCACTTAATTTAGTTAAGAAATATGAGAGATCTTAAGGCTAGAAGATGGAGAGTTCTCGGGCTAGGCTATCGGGGACGATGACGGGGAGTCGTCCGAACGCGCGTGTATCCGATGTATGGTCGAGATCAAGCCAGATAGCGCTTCGGAACATAAATCGCGGGCCTTTTAAAAAAAAAATCACTTAATTTAGTTAAGAAATATGAGAGATCTTAAGGCTAGAAGATGGAGAGTTCTCGGGCTAGGCTATCGGGGACGATGACGGGGAGTCGTCCGAACGCGCGTGTATCCGATGTATGGTCGAGATCAAGCCAGATAGCGCTTCGGAACATAAATCGCGGGCCGAGTCAACACTGAGGTGGATGGCGGCGTCGAATGGGAGAGCACCGCGTGGAGCTTCGGAGCCATCATAAGTTGAGGTGGCGTCGCGCGTTTAAATAGATAAATAAGGATTTAATTAATTTAGAAAATAACCCCTAATTTAAAAAAATTCTTATCTTGCTGTAGAAAAATCATAAAAATAAAAAAAAAACCCACTTACTCAGTAAACAGATGAGAACAATGTGGAAATAATTTAGAGTCCATTTCATGCATATTTTATTTTTAATTAATTAAATACTGATTTGGATTTTTTTGATTCTCCATGCATGTAGTAATATAACCATGACTTGAAATTTTAGCATGTTGTTTTCTATGTCTTAGGGAACATTTTCTATTTTTTCTAAAGTCAGAGGCGGTCCCTAGACAGAGTCATATTTTTCAAGTTTATATGCATTATTTGTTTAAATTAATCATAGAAATTAGCATGTTGCTTAACAAAATCCAAAAATTTTTTGAAAGGTTTATGATAACCAGAGTTCCTTTCGAAAAATATTTCATTTGCCAAGCCATTCAAAAAAAATCTAATTTTCATAAAACCTTAATCACTAAGATAATTAATTTTGAAAAATACAGACAACAAAATGACTTGATTTTTTATCTCCACTATTATTTAGGATCCAGAGAACTCACCATAAAAATTTCAAAACACTTTGAGTTCATTTGGTAACTTAAGTTGATAAGATAAATAATATTTTTGGCACTTTGGCACTTAAATGATTTTAAAAAATAAAAATATAACTCAAACATTTATAAAAACTTATTTTTCAAGTTCTTTGTGATCAGAGGTATTTTCTAAAAATAAAATATTATTTAAAATAAAAACTTCGTTTTTAATCTATTTTAAATATTTAAATAATTAAAAAATCCATAAAAATCACAAAAATAATAAAATTCATGGAAATGTTCTAAATTGCTTCCTAAGCACTTAGGAATAATATTTTTTTCTGATTTTTTAAATAAAGATACTGAATTTTAAAGCTTAAAAATAATTTTTAAAGGAATTTCACTGAAAATAATTTCAATAAATCAAATAAAATTCAAAAAAATATAAAATTTTCTCCTCTGAGTTCTTTCGCCAGAGGGAAATTTTTCAAAAATATAAAATTTAATTTTCCTCATTTAAAATATTTTATATTTAATAAATACCCCATATTTTAAAATAATTCTTAAAATTCAAATAAAATTCAAAAAATCATGAAATTTATTCAAAAGCATCTCTAATCTAAGTCTACCTCCAATAAAATTTTCAAGGGATTAGGACTTACCTTTGTCAAGTTAGGAATTTTCTTTGAAAAATCCTATTTTTGCATTAAAATAATTATATAAATTAAATTAAAATTTTAAAAATCACATTTTCTTCTGTGATGTCTTAATTGACCCATGAATAAGGTAGGATAAAAATTTTAATGTCATTTGAATTGAATTTGATAAATTATGAAGTGTTAGAGCCTCAAGGGCAAATGTGTAATTTTGGAAATTTAGCCTTAATTAACATTTAGGCTTAATTCGAGGAGGAAAATGGGCAACCTCTGATCTTAATCAATTTGTTTGGATGTTTGAAACACAAGGGGTTAATTGGTAGAAACCAACTTCACTTTCTTAATTAAAAAGATAAGTTAATAAATTTCTAAATTATTAAAATTTGGAAGTTTATTAAAATAAAATGAACCCAGGACCTTTGAAGTCAATAATTAAATCAATTTAATATCCCTATTTTCAAATAAAATTTGAATTATAAATCATGACCACCTAAAGCTTAACCTTTTCAAAACTAACTAAGACACTCACCTAGGTCTTAAGGGCTTAGTAAAGGGCTTAGTAGTGGCTTATTAGTAGTGGCTTATGCTAAATCAAGTTTTATTTAAATGAGGATTAGAAAAGTAAATATCAATTAAAACTACTGCGTCTTTCAAACACTACAAGCCCAATTAAGACCAAAATTTGGTTGTGTTCCAACAATACTAACTTGCCTTTTTAAGGGCCTTCACCCACATAATATTCAAAATTAAACATAAATGATAATTACCCCTTTCTTAGGGATGATTGAGACTTCAATGTTCACTGAGCATTAAGGGTATTTATAGGATGGTATTTATGTTCATTGAGCATTAGGGTATTTACATGATAAATTATTAAGCAACATAATAAGTTTAAATGAGCTCGAGACTTTTCACAAAGCAGCGAGAGAGTAGCAAGGACCTGCTTCTCTCTCTAGATCTGCTGGATACCTCGGAGATCTACTAAACTTAATATGTTTTGCTTGACAAAATCATCCTTAATTAAACTCCTAATGACCCACCAAGATATGACCTAGGGTTAGGTAGGTCGTCAAAATTTTACTTCCCTATCTCATATAAACTGCCTTAACATGCATTTTAAGTTTCAGGTGGTGAAACGAGAAGACTCGCCAGGTATGCTTTTACAGTTTTTAGTGTTATCTTTCTTGTACCTTCATATTGTACTTTTATACCTGCAAACTTGCATGCTAAATAATGATGTCATCCTGCATAAAAATTAAAACTATCAGGACAACCACAAAACCAAAATCAAAATCAAAATTAAAATCAACCAAGATAAAATTCACCCCTACAATATTCAAAATATAAAACAACTCAAAATTTAATCATAAACATCACAAAAAACTACAACTTCAACTAAATTAAGACGTCTTTATTTGATGATCGGGAATTCCTCGGAGGAGGTAACATACGATTGCTAACAAGGATTCCCACAGTCTAAATGAAATTATGGAACTCATTAAGTTGAGTTTAGTAAGTTCATTTGGACTAAGTAAATCCAATATAAAATAGTGGCGCCGTAACGAGAGAACCGTAGGATCCCAACTGGTGTTGCTCTAATCAACTTTAACACGCCCCCATAAATTTTAAAGAATTTCAACCATAGGGCCATTTGATTTGACATCATAACTTGACACATTAGAAAACTCAAAATCTTTATGGCAAGGAGCTTGGAGCTAGTATGGTGGGCAGCACGGCCGTCTTCAATAGCAAAACCTGTCTTCCCCAGCTAAACCGATCTTCCTTCCTTAGACTTAAATAGCAAAGCCATAGGACTTCGAGGTTACTTGTTTATGCAATGTAAATCCTCACCTTATCTGTAGGCCTTTGTACAAACCTGCTATACAATCTAAGCCCTAACTCATCATAGGATTCTAAGGTTGTCGTTTGTCATGACCTAAATCCTCACATCTTCTAGGCTATTTGTGTGATCGTTTCACACGAATGTTCTCCTCTAGATTCATGACATCCCCTAGTTCTTCCTCTTTTGGATTCTACAGAAAAATGTTCCAAATTTGAACAAATGCCCTTTCACACCTCTTTGTCTGATCTCATTGAAATGTCCATTGAAATGTCTGATCTCATTGAAATGTCCTACCCTTTGAAACTCCTTGAAGACAATATTTCCTGATTAAGTCTTCTTATCTTCTTAGGCGACTTTGGTCATTTAAGATGTGATTAACTATAGGGGCTTGCCCTTATAGGAAGCATGTCCAAACCCAGCTTAATAAAAAACCTATTTAATTCTTTATATTTAAAAGGGGAACTTGTCGAAAAATATAATGGTTTTGCAGACCAAACAAATGTCATATATTTTTTAATTCATTTGATCGAGCCTTATTCTCAAGTCTTGTGTTTATCCTTCGGGATATATATATGATTTGAGATACAGTGCTCTTTCATTTAAACTATGAAAAATTTGGGGTCAGTTTGATTTCATATTTTTCTAAAACTAAATATATATTTAAATTACAGAATTACAGGGTCCTTCCGAAGCGGGCGACGAGATTTTGATTCTGGTGACCGACAGCTTCTTATGGCAACTCCCTACAATCAAAAATAGTGCCGACAGCTTCTGGCGACTCCGCTGGGGACAAGCTTTTGTCTCCATAAAAATCAAGAAATATTATCTTCACACATCCGTAATGTGTCCATGTCCCTCTTGGACCAAATTACTCTTCTTCCGTTGGCATACTTTACCCATTTCTGTATTGGGAAAGTACGAACTCCTTAGACTTCAGGACTAGCTGTTCAACCATCTTTGAACAGAGGGGTTTAGAAGACCATTAAGGACTTTTTAAATTTTCATGTGGGGTTGGACCCCCAATAGGTGTGTCGGTGGACTAGTTCCACCTGGGCATTTTTTGTCATGAAATGGGTCCTTCACTGGGTCCTAAAATACTTCTTATCTCCCTTCCATATTTAATTTGCTACTTTGCAAATTAAACCAGATCGTGTTGTGTTGCGTGCACTTTAAAAATTTATTATATTAATTATATTTTACACCTCTTGATTTTCCTTAAACAAAATTTTAAAACACCCATAAATTGAGACCCGCTAGGTCTACAAATCAACCTTTACTTTTAGTGCTTGCACTAAAAATTATGAGGTTTTTTTGCCATGTAGCTAACCCCAAAACTTTCTGTTTTCAAGTCTACTGCGATGGCCTACCCAACACTGACATTTTTCTGTAGCTTGCAACCTACCAACGAGTCACGAAGCCCGCAACCTTGCTCCGACCATCAAACTCGGAGCCAAATTTAAAGATCTCGAGGTCATCCTCGGGAAAGCCCCAATTGTAGTGATGATGATTGTCGCTCCAGAAATACAAAAACAATCTACAGAATTCATCCTGAACTGCCTTCTAGACTTCCTTGCCTGCAAGAAGTTTAAAACTACTGCCGTCACGGTACCCGCCAAACCTGCTAGCCCTGCTACTATTAAGGGGAAAGAAGTAATGATTATTGAGGATCTGATTGAGGGATTAACTGTCCCACCACCCGTGTTTGAAATCGGATCCAGTTTGAGAACTATATCGCTGACCCGAACTCAAAAGAGGAACCACAACAAAAAAGTTCGGAGGGCCATCAAAGCCCATGCTCCCAAGGAGACACCCGTTGAGGAGGAGCCTCATAAAGATGAAGAAGTGTTACCGAAAATTTATCCACTCCTACGAGGGAGTAGATTCCATCCTCTGACGGACACCGATGGATATGAGAGTATCCAAAGAATTACCGCCGCATTACCATCACTTCATGGACATGGTGAGGAACGAAAGAAATTCACTCCTATCACTCAAGTTAGTGCAGCCTTCAAAAGGCTAGCTACCAAAGAAGGATGTTCGGTTAGCAAATTACCTAAACGAGTGGGAGATGCTATTTCCCCTTGCATGAAAAAGGAAATCTTGAAGGATGTCAAGTCCACCAGACAGTCTCACAAGGCAATTGGAGTACCACCTACTCGCATCCCTATTTGGTACTGCTATTTGGTCCTGCAGTAGTTACTACTGATTATACCGCCATGAGGACCGCAGACCGTCAACTGGTTAAGCGAAGACCGGGTCCAAAAATCTTGCCAGTCACCCATTATGGAGATATTCCTACAATCCCAAACGTAAAGAAAAGACGATTACCTGGCACTATAGCCGGTCGACATCATGGGGAGCATACTTTCCCTCGACTTACTGATGTTTCTACTAAGACACTCTGTATTGAGACATCATTGTCAAAAAAGAAAAAGGTATGAGTACCCAAGGTTGTTGCACTGATACAGTCCAGTGAGCCTGCGGGATAAGGACAGGGAATGAAACTAGGATTTAAAATATCTTACATCGTCGCAACAATGGATACCAAGATGGAGGAACAAGTAGAGGATGTCCATCAGGGTCCCCCAGATCTTAAAGCGATCAAGGAATCAATAATTGAAGAAAAAATTGAGAAACTTAGGATCGAGATTTCCGACTTAGCTTAAGAACATGGAGTTTCCATTAACACGGAGTTTCCATCAATAGCGATGATGAAAATTTTGATTACAATGATTACTAGAAGGAAGATTTCATGGATGTCCATGTAGTTGAAACCAGAGCCGCCACATCTGCGCGTGAGGCTCAACCTCACACTGAAGAGAACGACGTGGATGAACTGCGTAGAGTTGTCCTCCTAAGGGATGAGCAAGTTAGTCTACTAGAGAAAAGAATAGAAGATATGACCGCAACCATGACCGCTATGGCCACCATTCAAGGGCAATCACAAGCGTCGCAATTGGCTTCTCCAGAGAACAATCAGCCGGAAATCATACACATCACATATGAAAGAAGAGAGATTGCTTCAGAAAACAGAGATGAGCAACATAGAAAGGACAAGGATTCTCCATCAGGTGCTACACCAGAAAAGGAATTCAAGCAAATCGTTGAACAAGTATGGAATGCCTTAACCCAATCTAAGGGTGGTGCGTTGGTTCTAAAGGGTAGACCCGGAGGAATTCAATTCGATGCCGTGCCTTTCCCCAAGAGTTTTATGGCCCCAAACTTCAAGATATTTGATGGGACTGGAAATCCCAGACAGCACATAACCCATTTCCGAGCCAGCAATGGCAACACGAGAAATAGTAAAGCACTACTCTTCCAGCAGTTCATCGACAGCTTGTCAGGAATTGCTTTCGACTGGTACGCTGACTTGCCCAACGTGTCAGTTTAAATATTTTCCGAGTAGGAACAATATTTTGTGAAAAGATTTGCCTGAGCATAACATCATGTGTCTATTAGAGAGCTCATGATGGAAAAACAAAAGCCTAGCAAAACCTCGGTAGACTACATTTTAAGGTGGAGAAACCTTAGCATGAAATGTGATCCACAGTAACAAAAACATCATGCGATTGAAATTATACTCAAGGGCATTCATGCGCCAGTAGCTTTCATGCTCAAGTAACTCACCATCAAATCCTTTAAGAAGCTACTCAGTAAAGCCAACAGTCTTCAAGAGGAAATTAAGCACATGGAGCCACACGAAAAGGCTAAGCTAACTAGAGTGTTTGAAAAGAAATCAGGAGTAGTAGTGACCGTCGACAAAAGAAAGCAACCGATAAAGATATATGCAGAAGAGCATCGCAAGTCTTCATCACAGTACGCTCAGAAACAGAGTATTTAATCCAACCAGTGACCGCCTCAAGAAGGATCACCACGAATAGGAGATAAAAAAATGTCCCTGTCAGAGCGACGTACAACGGTGTATTCTTTCAAAGATGAAGCTATACCTAAAATATTCAGAAGTCTGATGAAGAAGCCAGAATTCAAACTACCAAATCCAAAGAAGCACGAAGAGGTAGATAAGAAGAATGAACCAAATTATTGCCCATACCACTGGTTGCTTGGACACACTATAGAAAAATACTTCATCTTTAAAGACTGGCTCGAGAGGAACCTTAAAGAAGAGAGCATAACAATCCCGAAAGAATATTTAAAAAAACCTGAAAAATGTTCCATAAATATGATTTTGGCCAAGCCAGTCTCCCCAATCGATTTGTACACTGGAACAGATGGATGGAATACAGATGGATGGAAGATGGAATACAACTTGGGATGAACTCAAAAGGGTCCTCAATCAAATATAGGATCCAACAAAACAATCTTCTGCGTATATCGGAGAAGAAGAATGGAATGAGGTCTGGAGCAGATCACCCCAGAAAATACTGAACAAGATCCATCCTACATCAAGAAAAGCCTCCATTCAGAGTCTGCAGAACATACCAAGCCCAAGATGAAGGTTTCGTCATGAGAGTCATCGTCGTCGATTACAAAGAAGAAGAAGAAAAGCTTCAGTACAAAGATTGATAGCAGGGGGTAGGATAGGGGCTACCTCTACTAGATTGGTTGTCTCGGATTTGGGGAAGAAAATCCTCGAACCCTTGACTTTGTATGATTATTTTTTTGTCCCTCTAGGGTCTTATGAATATATTGATTGTGATTCCGGCTACATTTTAGCTGTTTCTGGTGATAACATAAATGATTATGAATAATCTAACTTTGATCTTGATCCCCAAAATGATCCTTAAATCATACTCGAGTCTAATGAATTTGTTTACGTTGGCACCGATAACGAGGGGCCAATCCTCGAGCATCACGGTGCACCGCTTACCATCAACTTAGATCTTTCTGAGGAAGAAAAAGAGACACCAGAAGATTCAACAATGATATTTCAAGAAGAAGAAATCACAAAAGTTAACTTAATGAGCGAAAAAGTGTTACCACCAAGAACAGCTCCAACAGATAAAGGAAAGCAGATAATGACCCAAGAAGAGATACCCCCACCTCCCCCTAGTGGAAGAACTGAAAATTGGAAGATCATACAAAGTGGATTACAACGTGCTACCTCATCTTAGGAAGTTGTTGGCCAGATTAAGAATCTATGACGCTCTAATCCTGTCAAAGGAGATGAGAGAGTCTCTGATTACAGCTTTGCTTGACCCAGACATTTGCTTAGCTCAGTTGCCCAGTACATCCTCAGATGAAGTTTGCTTGTTGAAAGAATAGCCTAGGGTAACCTTCACAGATGAAGACTTGCTGCTTGGTACCACCAACCACAATCGTCCACTCTACATCTCCGTCAATATCGACAGATTTGTGTTGTCCAGAGTATTATTAGATCCTGGATCATCTCTTAACTTGATGAGCCTATAAACATTGGCCTATTTGATTGGCCTATTTGAGCCTATTTGAATATTGAAGCTCAAGAGCTTATGGCCGATAAGATGATGTTAAGAGGATTCAACCAAAAGGGAGAAAGAGTCCTTGGATCAATTACATTATTTATGAAGTTGGAGAACTCGTGACAACAGCTAAATTTCATATCATCGACGCCGAGACCTCTTTTAACTCTCTACTGGGTCGACAATGGATTCATGAACACAATATGGTTCAATCATCTCTGCATCAATGGATAAAATACTGCAAAGATGGTCAAGAAAATTGCATCAAAGGAGACCTACAACCATTTTCAGTGTATGAAGTTGGTATCCACGAAGATGCTGCCTACTACGCACCTCTAAAGAGGACTGTCTTCTCTCTTGAAGTTATCACAAATAAAGATGAAGTACAAACAAAGATACAAACAAAGATGAAGATTCAGAATAATTACAAAGAGGAGGCCATTCAACTCCACTTCAACGATCTTCCACCACTCCCTTACAACGAGTTGGTTAAGGTTCTTCTAGTTCGCGCACCCGAGGTCGAGGCTCGGGACGTGGACGAGGTAGGATCAATTTAATCGTTGAACGGAGTAGGACAACCATCAATGTTGGTGATGAAGACAGTTCTGAAGATGAGATAATGATGAAAAGATGGAAGAAACCTCAGTACGAGATATCCCTAGAAGATACAGAGAAAAATGAATATGAAACAATGTATGATCGGATAAACCACTATGTGAATGTTATGACCCATTTTTCGATTCTCCCTCAAAAGGTCGAGAGTTTAGAGATCAAGGAAGTCCGTAGTGTTGGCTCAAAGCCGATCAAATTTTACCATGCATCTACCTCTACTTAGTTTGAAAAACATGTAAATTTGGATGACGATCCTATTGAATTAATGGAAATGCTTTTTGGTTACTTCTCGCCTTATGTTCAAAAGTTAATTCAACAAAGACACTTACCAAAAAAAATGCCAAAAGATGAATTTCAACTTTTTAAAAAATTATGGAATAGTAAAAGTTGAACTCCAAATTCAAAAGAGGATCTTCAATTTGGTACAGTCGGACCAGTCGATGATTCTGAATTTTGCATGGTTGTTACTGGTGAGTCAGAAGAGGATTGCCTCATCATAGAGGATGACTCTAATGATCAACAAATATAAGATGCTCCCCCAGAATTTGAGGAGGAAATTAAATCTACCGTCGATGAGTTGAAAGTGATTAACCCCATGACTGAAGAACAACCTCGTCCTACGTTTATAAGTTCTCTACTTAATGATGAAGAATCTGCAAAACTAATCAAATTATTAACAGAATTCAAAGATTGCTTCACATGGAGCTACGATGAAATGTCAGGACTATCCGCAGAAGTTTCAGTCCATGAACTTGGGGTGAACAAGAATATAACCTCAGTAAAGCAAGCTCCCATGAGAATGCTCCTCGAAATAGAGCAATAAGTCATCGCCGAGGTGAAGAAATTAATAGACACCAACTTTGTAAAAGAAGAGCAATACCCTACGTGGTTAACTAAAATTGTACCTGTTAAGAAGAAAAATGGACAGATCCGTGTTTGTGTTGATTTCGGAGATTTGAACAAGGTATGTCCAAAAGACGAGTTTCCGCTATCAATACCATAGATGATGGTGGATATTGCTTCAACACATGAAATTTTCTTTTTCATGGACGGATTGTCGGGATACAACCAAATCAAATGGCTCCTGAGGATGCAACACTTACAACCTTCAGAACACCTATTGGAATTTTCTGCTACACAATGATGTTGTTCGGCCTAAAGAATGCCAGAGCAACATATCAGCGCGCAATGACGAAGATTTTTGATGACCTAATTTACAACAAAGTAGAATGCTACGTGGATGATTTGTTCATCAAAAGTAACTGAAAAATAAATCATTTGTATGACTTTAGGATCATGTTCAAACGGTTACAACGATATGACCTTAAAATGAATCCCTTAAAGTGCGCCTTTGGCGTTACCTCTGGGGAATGTCTTGGATTCGTTGTCCATCATCGGAGAATTGAGATCGACCCAGATAAAATTAAAGCTATCTTGGAAATGCCTCCTCCTAAAACTTTGAAACAACTACATTCCTTCCAAGAGAAGTTTGCATATCTGAGACATTTTATTTCTAATCTCTCAGGTAGGTGTCAGCCTTTCTCTGCATTAATTAAAAAGGACGTCAATTTTGTTTGGGAAGAGAAATGCTAGCGGGCCTTTGAGGATGTTAAACAATATTTAATGACACCTCTTGTCTTAGCAGCCCTAACCCAGGGAAACCGTTGATAATTTTTACTGCAGCCTTAGATGACTCTCTTGGAGCCCTCATAGCCCAAGTCAATGATGAGGGTAAAGAAAATGCACTCTACTACTTGAGTCGTCGCTTAATACTGATGGAGATAAGGTATCCACCTATTGAGAAGCATTGTCTGGCATTGATTTTCACCACCAAAAAGCTTAGACACTACATGATTTCTCATAAGATTACCCTAATCTTGAAAGTAAATCTGGTTAATCCATTTGCAATATCTGATGACCGACCAACACTCTCCAGACATTTGGCAAGATGGTCAATGATCTTATTAAAATTTGATATAACCTTTGTTCCCCTCCATGCTATCAAGGGACAAATACTAGCAGACTTTCTCGTTGTACACCCACTACCACCTGGGTCTTCTCTCAACGACAAATTACCAGACGAGCAAATACTAAAAATGGATTTCTCCAGTGCACAATGCTTGGAGATGTACTTCGACGGTGCTTCCTCAACCATAAAAGATAAAGGATCAGACATAGTTATACCAGGCAAAGTAGGGATCAGTTTGATATTTATCAAACTGATCAACCTGGATAAGGGTATGTTGAGGTCCTCATACCACCTGACAAAGCCCTGCACCAACAATGAAGCAAAATATAAAGCTTTAATCACCGGATTGGGAATGGCAATCTCAATGGATATAAAAAATATTGCCATCTATGGCGACTCTCAACTCGTCATCTAGCAAGTCGCAGGACAATACAGAATTTTGAAACCAAGATTAACACAATACCTTCAGTACACGATGAAGCTCCTGGAATGGATTCCCGATGTGACTTTCTATCGGATTCTTAGGGGAGATAATGCCCATGCCGATGCTCTAGCAAAACTTACTAAAGAAATGGCATGTCCCCCGAAGGATTTTATTGAAATCACAGTGTAAGGAAAACAAATCTTGTCCCAAATTGATATCAAAACTCTACACAAGCTCGGAAAAGAAGAAGCAATAAATACAGTCGAAGACATCAATTAAGATTGGCAATAAAAATAGAAAAAAGCCATTAATAGAATATTTGCATACTGGAAAGCTGTCAGAAGACAAGTCTGAGGCACACCACATTACAAGAAGGGTCATTTCTTATGCTCTGGTGGGAAACTGTTCTCTACAGAAGATCGTTTGACCAAATGTGGCTACGGTGTTGTGAGCAGATCCGAAGCATAGAATATTGTCAAAGAGGTACATGCTGGATTTTGTGGCGCTCACCAGTCAGGACCAAAAATGAAAATAAGGATCAAAAGACTCAAATATTATTAGCCAGCAATGATGTCTGACTGCATGGATACAGCCAGAAAATGTCACCAATGTCGAGTGCATGGGGCGGTCTTACACCAGCCTCCGAATGTGCTACACCCAACTGTTGCCTCATGGCCATTCGAGTGTTGGGGCACGAACATAATCAGTCCAATAATGGGACATCTTCCAAAGGACTGTTGACCTCAATTTTTGTTGAGGTTTAGTTTTTCCTCTTTAGTAGCCTAGGGTCTAACCATAGGACTTTTCAAGATGAGTCACCCTTAGGATTGCTGGACCTTAGGGTTGACCTTGGGTGTTGGTCTGGAGCTAAGGCACTCAATACACTTATCTGTACCCACAATCACTCACAACCCTGAACTCAAATTTCTAGCCTGGATCCCTTGATCTTTTGGGATACTCATATAGATGGTCCCCTAAACCTACTAGCTCTAGGGCTATAGTTTGGCTAAGACCACTATGTAGAGGACCCAAAATGGGGTTTTCATTGGTCCATGGCTTATTGATGATGCTTGGTACCTCAAATCTACCAAAATACCGATCTTGGCCTTTTACCCCTAAAGCAACCCCAAATTACCAAAATACCCCTCTTGGACCCAAAATCCCAAAATTCCAAAAATTCCCAACAAATCCCAATAAATCCTAAATATTCCTAATTTCATTTTTCTCAACTACTACATGACCCAATTTGGCCAATTTGACCATATTTAAGAAAAATCCCCAAATTTCCCTTTAAGACCCAAATTTCCCCAAATCCAACTGAAATGTCAACCAATTTGATCTCAATTGACCCCAATTCCAATCCTAAACTCAAATTCACTTTTGAAATGACCAATTCACTTTTGCCTAAACTCAAATTCACTTTTGAAATGACCAAACTAAACCAAATCTAAGCTTAATTGGTCCATGATTTGAGCCTAATTTGGATTTGGGTCAAAACCCCAATTTTGACCATACGACTTGATCTCACCAAATTGAACTCATGGCCTTCTAAATTCGCCCCAATTGATGTTGAAAAATCTTGATAAAATTAATATACATCAAAATCAACCATCAATTGACCTTGATGAAGTTTCAAATCCATTTGATTTTGGCCTAAATCCAAAGTCCCCAAATTTCACCCAATTTATTGTCATAACCTTCAAATTGGCATCCAATTCATGTTGAAAACTCTTCATGAGGTCTCTATCCCAATTCATGTTGAAAACTCTTCATGAGGTCTCTATTGACCATTTACAACAATCAATTTGGACTTAGCCCAAGGCTAACCCAAGCTAGATCCAAGCCTAGCCCAAAATGACCAAATTGATTAAAGTTCACAATTCGCTCAAATTGATCCTTCAATTGAGCTCAACCACTTCCATCCTTCACCAAAGTTGTTCCTTATGATCATCTACACCAAATGCAACAATAAATTGGACCAATTGACATGTCTAGCCTAACTCAAACCCAAGTTTTGAATATTTTCACCCACTTGGACCCATGCATTAAATTGAATTGAAAGGCCTCTAGGCCCTAACCACCCTAAGGCCACCAAATTAACTCCACTTAGTTGGACTTAGTGACCAGTCCAAACACCATAAAATCACCTAAATCAAGCCATGGACCAAAGGTCCCCCAAATTAAGGGATCTTATTTCCAAAAATGCACATGCTTAAGATATCTTTGCCAAATCCAAGCACATTTGCATTAAATTGTTGTGATGGATTCCTCTGGGTTCCTTGACTTCCGTGAGCCAAGAAGTGACCAATGCTTGACCGGCCGGCCACCTTAGTGGCTGGAAAATGACCAAAACCATGGCTAAGACAAGGTATTTTTACCAATTCAAGCCCAAAGGCCAAATCAGCCCAGCTGCTCATTTGAGGTTCTCTACCCTCCTGAGGTTCCCTCCCCTCCACATAAGCAACCAAATGCACCCCTCAATTGGCCCTGGTAGCCAGCCTAGGCCGTTTTATTTTAACTCCCCCTCCATGGCAAAAGGGGGAGAGCTTGAAATTCCTTGGAGAGACTCAGTAAAACTTCTTTCAGAGCTTCCTGGAGACCTCTTGAGCTTAACCAAACCTTCCTTAGCCAGTCAAATTAATTGCTTCAGTTCAATTTTGGAGCTCAAATTCATTGCTTCAGGAGTCATTGGTTCATGAAGCAACTAATTCCACCAAATTCAAATTACTTACACCCACACCATCTCAACATCAAGAGAAGAAGTTTCCCCACAAAAGCCCCATCAGATGACCACCCTAAGGTGGACTTCGACCAAACCCCCAAATCAGCCTTGATCGAATTTGGGTCTAGGCACTTCATCACAACCAGAGGCTCCATTCCTAGGCTTCTGACACCCACATAAAGCTTCTACAAGCATCCAATCGAGGCTACCCCTCTTGGACCGAGGTATTCAAAGTTAAACCTAAATTGAGACTCTTTTAATTATTCATGCATATACAGTCAAATTAAGGGTTTATCAACCGTATGGATGTGTTCTACCAGTTAATACGAGCATTTTAAAAAACAATTCACTCAATTTCATTGAGAATCAAGTGAGCTATTAGCATTTTCAAATGGACGGTTTTCGGGTCCTGTTCATTTGGGACGATGACCCGTGACCACTAGATCGAACGTGTATTGATCGGATGGCCCTGATCGCGTCGGACAAACCGTGGTCCGAGATGGACGGGAATGAGCTGACTGGCGGCGCCAACAATGTTATTAAAATTAACCTCATATAAGGTGCAGTTTATTGTAATACGAGGTTGACATGGATAAGTAGGTTTTTTTTTTTTTTTTTTTTTTTTTTTTTCTCGCAGTTTTCTAAAAA
>NW_018165142.1:174720-176083 GCF_001263595.1 Phalaenopsis equestris | reverse complement strand
CTAAAACTTCAAAAATACATGGAATTTTCTTATTTATTTAATCCCTAAAACTTCAAAAATACATAACAAAAATAAAATAAAAATACCTAATAAAATAAAAATACCTTCTTTCTCAGTGAATAGAGGAGAATAATGTGGAATAAATTTCAAGTCCATTCTATGCATAAAATATTTTTAATAAATTAAACACTATTTAGAATCATTTGATTCTCCATGCATATTGACACATGACCTTGGCTTGAAATTTTGACATGTTGTAATCTTTGTCAAAATAAACATCCTCTGATTTTTCTAAAGTCAGATGAGGTTCCTATACAGAGATCCATATTTTTCAAGTTATTACACTTTATTCCTTCAAAATAATCATGGAAATTAGCACATTGATTATAAAATCCTAAGAAAATTTTGAAAGGTCCACCATGACTAGAGAAACCTTTAAACCTTTCGAAATAATTTCATGGGTCAAGTCATTTAAAATGCACTTAAATTTTGCAAATACTAAATCACTAAGATAATTAACAATGGAAAATATAAATTTTTTATCTCCACTATTTTTTATCTCCACTGTGATTTATAATCCAGAGAATTCATCATAAAAATTTCAAAATATTTTGAGTTTGTTTGACAACTTTAATTGATTTTTAAAGATAAATACCACTATTTGCATTTAAAGGATTTTTAAAAATTAAAATATAACTCAAAAAATTATGAAACTTAGTTTTTCGAGTTCTATATGATCAGGGATATTTTGTAAAAATCAAATAATATTTAGAATAAAAACTTGATTTTTAGCCCATTTTAAATATTTAAATAATTAAAAAATCCATAAAAATCACAAAAATAATAAAACTCATGGCAATGTTCTAAATTTCTTCCTAATTACTTGCTTCCTAATTACTTAGGAACAATTAGAATATTTTTCTTGATTTTCTAAATAAAGATATTGAATGTTAAAGCTTAAAAATAATTTTTAAGGGCTAAAAAATGAGTTTACACTAAAATAATTCCAATAAATAAAAGAAAAATTATAAAAATATAAAATTTGCTCCTCTGAGTTCTCTGACCTTAGGGAGGTTTTGAAAAATACATAACTTAATTTTCACCACCTAGAATATTTTATTTTTATTAAATAGCCCAGAAATTAAAATAATTCTAATAAATCACAAAAAATTCAAAAAATTATGAAGTTTGATCCAAAGACTTCTCTGTCCTAGTTTTACCTCAAGTAAAAATATCAAGGGATTATAATTTAGCTTGGTCAAGTTAGGAATTTTCTTTGAAAAATCCTATTTTTGCATGAAAATAATTATATAAAATTTTTGCAATTTTTAAAAATCACATTTTCTCCTCTGATGTCTCAATT
>NW_018165142.1:172910-174358 GCF_001263595.1 Phalaenopsis equestris | reverse complement strand
CCCCTATTTTGATTTTCAAATAAAATCAAAATCATGAATCATGACCACTTAAGGTTTAACCCTTTCTAAAACTAGTTAAGACACTCACCTAGGCCTTAAGGGCTTAGTGGTGATTTAGGCTAAATCAAAAATTGATTAAACAAAAATTACAAAAATAAACATGATTAAATCCAACATCCTTGAGACGCCACTAAGCCCAATTAGGATTAAAAATTTGGTTAAGTGTTCAAATTACACTAGCTTACCTCTTTAAGGGTCTTCACTCTAGGGAACTCACTCACATAATTTTCAAATTAAATGATAAATGATAATTACCCCTTTCTTAAGGATAATTGAGACATCAATGTTCATTGAGCATTAAGGGTATTTGCAGGATGAATTATTAAGCAACATAATAAGTTTAGAAAGAACTCGGGATTTTCCACCAGGCAGCGAGAGAGTAGTATGGTCCTACATCTTTCTCTAGATCTATTGGATACCTCAGAAATCTACCAAACTTAATATATCTTGCTTTATAAATTCATCCTTAATTAAAATTCTATGGACCCGCCAAGATAGGACATAGGGTTAGGAAAATTATCGGAATTCTACTTTCCCTGCTTTTCACAGATGCCCTCACAAGCATTTTTAAGTTTCAAGTGATGGAACAAGAAGACTCGCCATGTACGCTTTTACAGTTTATAGAACCGTCTTTCTCCTGTCCTTTCCTTACATGTTTAATGCTTGCATTTACCTACATAAACATGCATGTTAACCATAACCATAACCCAAAACCAAAATTAAAATCTACCAAGATAAAAATCACCACCACAATATTAAAAATATAAAACAACTCAAAATTTAATTATAAACATCACACAAAACTACAAACTCAACTATATTAAGATGTCTCTATCGGATGATCGGGAATTCCTCGGAGGACGTAACCTACGATTGCTAACGAGGCTTCCCACGGTTTAAATGAAATTATGGAACTCAATAAGTTGAGTATAGTAAGTTCAATTGAACTAAGTAAATCCAATATAAAATAGTGGTGTCGGAACGATGGAACCGTAGGATCCTAACCGGTGTCGCTCTAATCAACTTTAACACGCCCCCATAAAATTTAATAAACTTCAACCATAGGGCCATTCTATTTGACATCATAACTTGACACATTAGAAAACTCAACCTCGCCACGGCAAGGAGCTTGGAGCTAGTATTGTGGGCAGCACAGCCACCTTCAACAGCAAAATCTGTTTTCGCTAGCTAAACCAATCTTCCTTCCTTAGACCTTAACAACAAAGCCTTTGGACTTCAAGGTTGCTTGCTTATGCAACGTAAATTCTCACCTTATCTTTAGGCCTTTGTATAGCCCTGCTATATAATATAAGCCCTAACTCGTCTTAGGATTCCGAGGTTGTCGTCTGTCACGACCTAAATCCTCACATCTTCCAGGCTATTTGTGT
>NW_018165142.1:159970-172605 GCF_001263595.1 Phalaenopsis equestris | reverse complement strand
GATGTAATTAACTATAGGGGCTTGCCCTTATAGGAAGCATGTCCGAACCCAGCTTAATATAAACCCTATTTAATACTTTATATTAAATAGTGGAACTTGCGGCAAATACAAGGGTTTTGCAGACCAAACGGACATCATACTTCCTTAGTTTATTTGATCAAGCCTCATCCTCAAGTCTTGTGTTTATCCTTCGGGATAGATATAGGATTTTAGGTACAGTGCTCTTTCTTTTTAAACTATGAAAAATATGGGGTCAATTTGATTTCATACTTCGACGTCCTTCCGAAGCGGGCGACGGGATTTTGATTCCAGCGACCGACAACTTCTTACGGGCAACACCCCACAAACCATCCCCGAAATAACGCCGACAATGACATAGGTTTATACTTGCTGCTGCAGATTACTTCTCCAAATGGGCAAAGGCAGTACCGTTGCGTGAGGTTACGACACAGTACGTCCTTCAATTCTTCAAAAGTCAAATTATCTACCATTTTGGAGTACCGCGAAGAATAATTTCTGATAATGGGACAGCTTTCAGAAGCATAAAGATCAATAATTTCATTAAGAGACATGGGATAGATTGGAGATACTCTACGATTTACTATCCTAGAGCAAATGGTCTGGCCGAAGCCTTCAACAAAACACTAGTACAAATATTGAAGAAAATACTGGATGAAAACAAAAGAGATTGGCACAACAAACTATTAGAAGACTTATGGGCCTACCAGACGACTTTCAGGACTCCCACTCAATGTACACCCTATATGCTCGTGTACGAGTCCGAGGCCGTGCTACCACTAGAAATCCAGACACCCAACCAACTCACAACAGAAGAAAGTACAAAACTCAAACTTCAAGAACTAGAGAGTCTTGAAAGGAAACGACTTGAAGCACAACAACATTTCAAATACCAGGCAAAGATGGTACAAGCCCATGACAAATTGGTCCGCCCAAGGACATTCAAAGTTGGTGACCTTGTACTTGTGCTCAAAAGGCCTATTCTTGCACATCGCAAAATAGGTGGAAAATTTGAGCCAACTTGGGAGGGAACATTTGTCGTTGAAAAAGTCTACACAAGAGGAGCCTACAAGTTAGTGGACTTCCAAGGCGCCAGACCTATGTTACCACTAAATGGATGATATCTGAAAACCTATTACACAACCTGACGCCGCTTGCCTCTGCTTGCTTTGAAACTTTGGGAACTTTGACTGTATTGGGGTTATCTATGTGTGCAAATGTCTATGAACGGGTCCACATTTTGTAATTAACCTCAATATAATAAATATTTTGAAAAAATATTTTAAAATTCAAATTTTCTCCTTTCCACTTTCTAGTTTAATGGTCCACAAAAATTTAAATTAAATTCATATATAAGTAAACAATTCATTTCACTAAAATAAGTTAAAATTCACTTCAATAAATACTTTGCTTTGTTCTTGTTCATGCCAAGTTTTGGCCCACTGATGTTTTTCTTGTCGTATGCAGAAAAATGTCAGGACAGAGGCTGATCTTTGCTTTTAAGGATGGTTGGAGCATTGTACTAAATGAGGAGATGGTGTTGCATGGCTATACCATAGACTTCAACATGGATTTTAACCAAGTTGAAATGGACTACGAAGATCCTCTCATGGATGTAGTCAACTGCAAAGAGAAAGAGGGGTTGCCTTCACTGCTGAGGGTGACTGCTAAAGATAATGTATCACACAAAGGCAAGAATGTGATTACAGAGCAAGATCCAAAAGAAGGGCCCAGCTGTCTGCCCTCCATGGTAGCTACACTAGCTGGAGGCCTAGTAGCCGCCTTTGCTTTGCAGGACGCAATGCAGGAACGCCAGTCGCAAGAAGCAGAGGGCTTTTCTACGACAGGAATGCAAACGTCAAAGAGAGACGAAAAACTTTCTTACCCCTATTACTGAGGGGCATATTTATGATCCAGACCTGAAAGAAACTTCTGTCAGCATACCCATCACAGATGAAGAAACGGGGTTCGTTACAGAGTCAGATACACTTTCAGTTTTAGAAGTTTTATGCAAGGGTTGCCCGACGTGCAATGCTGAAATACCAGTCGGGACATCAGCCACGGAGGCGTTTGTAGAATGCTCGGATTGGAATGCTGTAGAATGCTCGGATTGCAATGTTCTACATTTACAATGTTTCAGTACATTAGAAGAGTATACCTCCAGCACTGATGGGTCTCAAACTTCAGATTTTACAATGGATGAGCCATATGTCCCACTAGGGACAGATCAGTATGTACCATGGAGCCCAGGGTGGTACATCCCGCTTGACGCCGATTCTCGTGTTCCAGATCAACCAGCACCAGTTTGGGTTCCTGCCAATGCTTAGAGGGAGGAACGCCTGTGATAGCTACCGACCCCTAGTACGATGGAGTACTACAAGATAAGCAAAGTAAATAAAAGAGAATTTGAATTTTACGAAGAAGTTCAAGGAAAATTCATCAACATATTGGAGGGATTAGAACTCTATACCAGATTCTTCTTAGAGACTTATGAACAAAGTACACTTGACTGCATTTTTGACCTAAGGGACAGAGGTCAAGCAGGTTCACTTATGGAAAGGACCTATTCCTAGCTGAGGAAATGGATGCGAGGGAAATGGAGGATTACTATCCTGTGTGGCTGCTGCTACAACTTCACAAATGACAGACAGGGGAATCCGCCTGGGATCCTCAGACACGATCAAGTAGATCCACTACCACCAATGATAAAGTGGATGATCAAAAGAATGGTCAATCGGAGTATTCTGCCTCCTACCTGCATTCCAAATAGTTGTATTTGTATTATCAACATCTACGACATCTACGATGAAGGTGACTGCATACCTCCTCACATCGATCATCATGATTTTGTAAGACCCTTCTGCACGGTCTCATTTCTGAGCAAGAGCAATATAATATTTGGGAATGAAATCGATATTGTCAGCCCTGGTGAGTTCAGAGGCTCTACGGAGATTCCTCTACCAGTAGTTTCTGTCTTGATTCTTAAAGTCAATGGTACAGATGTTTCCAAACATTGCATTTGAAGGGTACGACACAGTAGGGTGTCTGTGACTTTCCGCAGGATGGACGGCAACAAAATTCCATATGGATTTCAACCAGACCTGGAACTGGAAGAGCTACTACCATACGAGCTATGAGAGGGTTGTACCTCTAAGTACATGCGAAGGGAACTTTTATCTTCGAGCATGGCTTAGAAGGTCTACTCGATCAGGAGCTCATCGTACCTAATACAGATGGTCAGAGAGTTCACTTTCTTTTTTTATAGCAACATGATATGTATATGATATATTCAGCCTACAATGTATTCATATCATGAGATGTTTTGGATGTACTCCAACATGGACTATGTATTGTACCTTTTTGAGGTGTTAGTCTATGTTTGATCTGTAACATCTTTATTGGAGCAGATTAATGAAAATTTCTCTCAAGATGTGCCTTTTTGTTAGTTGCCTTTTTGTGCGATGGATGGAAGCCACAAACCACATGTTGGTTCAGAATTTCAATGAACAAAGAACGAAACAACAAATTTTTAATAATAAATAAAATTCAAATTTAAATAATCACAGATGAATAAATAACACAACAAATTTCTTTTGAAAATCAACCAGCTAAAATTAAAATTTTAAAGACATTTTGAAAAATTAAAATAAAAACAACAGGAAAAGGAAATGAATCTGTTGAGTGGATTCTCTTTTTTTTAAATTTTCTTACTCTTTGTGCGTGCAACACAACCATCTTTATCTGCATTAACTTTCTTGACATCCCCATGAAATTTCACATTCTGCACAAAACCCCACAAAAGTCTACAAATCTTATTTATCATCTCCCCCTCAGTCTTAGTTTAAATGAAAGAGCACTGTACCTCAAATCTTTTATCTTTCCCGATGGATAAACACAAGACTTGAGGATGAGGCTCGATAAAATAAACTAAATAAAGTTATGACATCTATTTGGTCTGCAAAACCAATGTAAACCTTTATATTTGCTGACAAGTTCCTCTATTTAAAATAAAAAATTAAATAGGGTTTATATTAAGCTGGGTTCGGACATGCTGAACAAGCTGCCTATAAGGGCAAGCTCCTATAGTTAATTACATCTTACATTACCGAAGTCACCTAACAAAACTCTCGATAAAAATCAGGAAATACTATCTTCAAGGAGTTTCAAAGGGTGGGAGTTTTTAATGAGATCGGACGTAGAGGTGTGAAAGGGGATTCGTTTAAATTTGGAACATTTTATTATAGAGTTCAAAAGAGGAAGAACTAGGGGATGTCATGGATTCATAGGCGAACCTCAGTGACTTCCCAAGCTATCCTAAAGTTTGGCTTCAGTTTTGAGGGGAAAAAATTAAGTGTTTCAGTATGCCAATTTTATTAGTTAGGGCTTACATTCATGTGAAACTATCACACAAATGGCCTGGAAGATATGAGGATTTAGGTTGTGACAAACGACAACCTCGGAATCCTAAGATGAGTTAGGGCTTATATTGTATAGCAGGGCTGCACAAAAGCCTAAAGATAAGGTGAGGATTTACGTTGCATAAGCAAGCAACGTCAAATTCCTATGGCTTTGTTGTTTATGTCTAAGGAAGGAAGATTGGTTTAGCTGGGGAAGACAGGTTTTGCTGTTGAAGATGGTCGTGCTGGCCACCATCCTAGCTCCAAGTTCCTCACCGCGATGAGTTTGAGTTTTCTAGTGTGTCAAGTTATAATGCCAAATCAGGTGGCTCTATGGTTGAAGTTCCTTAAATTTTATTTGGGCATATTAAAGTTGATTAGAACGACACCGGTTAGGATCCTACGGTTCTCTCGTTCCAGCACCACTATTTTCTATTGGATTCACCTAGTCTAAATGAACTTACTAAAAGTTCATTTAAACCGTGAGAAGCCTCATTAGCAATCGTAGGTTACCTCCTCCGAGGGATCTCAATCTTTCGATAGAGACATCTTCATTTAGTTGAAGTTTTAGTTTTGTGTGATGTTTGTGATTAAATTTTGAGTTGTTTTATGTTTTGATTGTTGTGGCGGTGGATTTTATCTTCGTTGATTTTAGTTTTGGTTTTGGGCTTTGGTTTTGGTTAACATGCAAGTTTATGTTTTCTTCATATATGTAGGTAAATGCAAGTATAAAAAAGAAACAACATAAGCATAAAGAGAAGCATGTAAGGAAAAGGCACAAGAAAGACGGTAGTATAAACTGTAAAAGCGTACTTGGCGAGTCTTCTTGTTCCACCACCTGAAACTTAAAAATGCATGTGAGGGCATTTATAAAGAGCATGAAAAGTAAAGTTCGGTTGGTTTTCCTAACTCTATGTTGTATTTTGATGAGTCCTTAAAAGTTTAATTAAGGATGATTTCATTAAAAAAGTATATTAAGTCTAATAGACCTCTAAGGTATCCAAGAAGTTAGGAGGAGGAAGCAGGTCCATGCCTCCCTCTCACCAACTGGTGAAAAACCTCGAGTCCATTTAAACTTATTATGTTGCTTAATGATTCATCCTATGAATACTTCTGATGCTCAGTGAACATTGATGTCTTAATTATCCCTAAGAAAGGGATAATTATCATTTATCATTTAATTTGAAAATTATGTGAGTGAATTTAAGTTGGTGTAACCTAGGTGTAACCTAAACACTTAGCCAATTTTTTAATTAGGCTTAGTGGTATTTCAAGGATGTTTGATTATTTTATGTTTATTTTTTTAATCCTCATTTATTCAATTTTGATTTGGCCTAAGTCACCACTAAGCCCTTAAGACCTAGGTGAATTTCTTAATTAGTTTTAGAAATGTTAAGCTTTAAGTGGCCATGACATGATTCATGATTTGAATTTTTTTGAATTTTTTTTGAAACTCAAAATAGGGGTATTAAATTGATTAATTATTGACTTCAAAAGTCATACCCCTAAGTCCAGGGTCATTTAATTTTAATAAATTCCAAATTTTAATCATTTAGAAATTTATTAACCTATCTTTTCAATTCGGAAAGTGAGAGTGGTTTCTACCAATTAACCCCTTGTGTTCTAAACATCAAATAAATTGATTAAAATCAGAGGTTCCCCATTTCCCTCCTTAACTTAAGCCTAAATGTTACTTAAGGCTAAATTTTCAAAATTACACATTTGCCCCTAAGGCTCTAACACTTCATAATTTGTCAAATTCAATTCAAATGACTTTAAAATTTTTTCCCTACCTCATTCATGGGTCAATTAAGACATGAGAGGAGAAAATCTGATTTTTAAAAATTTAATTTATTTTATATAATTATTTTCATGCAAAAACTTGACCAAGGTAAATTTTAATCCCTTGAAATTTTTACTAGAAGTAGACTTAGACGAGAAGTCATTTTTCAAAATTTAATTTAATTTAGGTAATTATTTTCAGGTAAAGATAGGATTTTTTAAAGAAAATTCCTAACTTGACCAAGGTAAATTATAATCCATTAAAACTTTTACTCGAGGTAGACCTAGATAAGAGAAGCCTTTGGATTAAATTTCATAATTTTTTGAATTTTATGTGATTTAATAAAATTAGTTTAAGTTCTAGGCTATTTAATAAAAATAAAATATTTTAGGTAGTGAAAATTACATTTTATATTTTTGAAAAATCTCCCTAAGGTCAGAGAACTCAGAGGAGTAGATTTTATATTTTTTGATTTTTCCTCGATTTATTGGAATTATTTTAGTGAAAAACTTATTTTTAGCCTTTTAAAAATTATTTTTAAGCTTTGAAATTCAATATCTTTATTTAGAAAATCAGGAAAAATGTTCTAATTGTTCCTAAGTGATTATAAAGCAATTTAGAACATTTTCATGAATTTTATTATTTTTATGTTTTTTTATGAATTTTTAATTATTTTAAGTATTTAAAAAAGGCTAAAAATCAAGTTTTTATTCTAAATATTGTTTCATTTTTATAAAATCTCCCTGATCACAGAGAACACAAAAAACTAGTTTCATAATTTTTTGAGTTATATTTTGGTTTTTAAAAATCATTTAGGTGTCCAAAGTGATATTTATCTTTAAAAATTAACTTAAGTTATCAAATGTACTCAAAATATTATGAAGTTTTGATGGTGAGTTCTCTGGATCAGTAACCAAAGTGGAAATCGAAAATCAAGTCATTTAAATGTTTATATTTTCCAAAATTAATTATCTTAATGATTTAGTGTTTGTAAAATTTAAGTGTATTTTAATTGACTTGACCTATGAAATTATTTCCAAAAGCTTCTCCGGTCATGGTGGACCTTCCGAAATTTTCTTGGAATTTTCTAATCAACATGCTAATTTCCATGATTATTTTAAAAAAATAATGTGAGTGAAAAAATATGGATATCTGTCTAAGAACCTCCTCTGACTTGGATCTCTTCACAGAGGCTACAACATGCCAAAATTTCAAGCCAAGGTTATGTATTAATATGCATGGAGAATCAAATCATTCAAAATAGTGTTTAATTAATTAAAAATGAAATATGCATCAAATGGACTTGAAATTTATTCTACGTTAATTTTCTCTGTTCATTGAGCAAGTGGGTATTTTTATTTTATTTTTATGATTTTTCTACACAAAGTTATGAATTTTTGAAGTTTAGGGAGTTTAAACAAATAGGAAAAAGCCCTATTTATCTACTTAAACTGCGCGTGTTGACTGGATCTGAGGCAGCTCCGAAGGCGTGCCTGGCACGCTCTGGTTGAACGCCGCTGTCTACGTAGCTGCTGACTCGGCCTGCGGTTTATGTCTCAAAGCGCTGTCTAGCTCGATCTCCTCCATCTATTTGATACACGCTCGATCAAACGACTCCCCATCATCGTCCGCGATAGAATGATCCCGTGACTGTCTACACTAAAATCATAAGATCTCAGCCAAGACTCAATCAAATCACCTCGGGTTTGGTCCCATGGACTCATCTAAGTGAGACGAACACATCCATACGGTAATCATACAATTAAATTAAGCCTAATTAAATGGAGAATCGAAATATGCTCGAGATGAGGTGAGGTTTTATACCTTTGCTCTGAGAAGTGAAGCTGACACATTCGTTATGATCCAAACAGGCTAGGGATTGTGTCTCTTGTCTTGGTGTAGGACCTGGGTTTGAATTCGATCACGATCAGATTTGGGTGCTGGTCTAGAGCTTTGGTAGAGGCTATGTGGAAGGGGGATTTTATGGGGTTTTGGCTTCTTTCTTGGTTGTGAAGGTGTGGGTAGCGTTAATTTGAGTTTGATGGAGTGTGGAGATATAATGGGCTTTGTCCTAGTTTTCGGCAAGGTTCCAAGCTCAAAATTGAGCTTCGACAATGGGAATTGATGAGGGAAAATGGTTGGAATGCACTGAGGGGATCTTAGGGAACCTCTGTATAAAGTTTGGAGAGGCCTCACTAAGGAAATTTCAGCACCCCTCCCATGGTCATGGAGGTGAGGTTTTAAAAAATAGCAATGGGGTTATAAATAACAAAAATATTGGCGATACAAAATGCATTGTGGTGCTTAGGTGGAGGGCAGGGGCAGAGGAGGTCCATAGTTTGATTTGGATGAGCTGGCCTCTAGGTTTGATTTGGGTGAAGTGCCATGGGAGTGGCTTTTGGTTTTGAGCTTTTCCAACCACTAGGCTGGCGGACCGGCCAAGGGGAGGTGGCTAAGGGCTCAGAGAACCCAGAGGAATATGTCACAGCAATTTAGTGCAATGATACCTAATTTTGGTAAGGATATCTTAAGCACAAGAATTTTTGGAAATAATGAATTTTTGGAAATAATATTTTTTGGAAATAATATCCCTTGATTTGGGGGAGCTTTGGTCCATGGCTTGAATTATGGTTTCTCATGGTATTTGGATTGGTCACTAAGTCCAAGTAATGGTTGTGATGGAGTTAATTTGGTGACTTTAGGGTGGTTAGGTCACATTTAGTGCATGTTTCCAAGTGGGTGTAAATGACCAAAACTTAGCTTTCGACTAGGTTAACCATGTCAATTAGCCCAAATAAATGTTGTATTTGGTGTAGGTGATCATAAGGAACAACTTTGGTGAAGAATGTAAGTGGTTTTGAGTTCAATTGAAGGGTCAATCTGAAGGATTTTTGAATTTTAGTCAATTTGGTCATATTGGGCTAAGCTTTGGTCTAGCTTGGGTTAGCCTTGGGCTAAGTCAAAATTGATTATTGTAAATGGTCAATAGGGACTTCATTAAGAGTCTTTAACATGAATTGGATGCCAATTTGGTGGTTAAGGATATCAACTGGGTGAAATTTGGGGACATAGCCAATTTAGGGCTAAATTTGGGAATTTTGGATTTAGGCCAAAATCAAATAGGCCAAAATCAAAGCCAAAATCAAATGGATTTGAGGCTTTACCAAGTCCAATTGATGGTTTATTTTCATGTGTAGGAATTTTATGAAGATTATGCAATATTAATTGGGGCCAATTGAGTAGGCTTTGGGTTCAATTTGATGAGATCAGGTCATATGGTCAAAATTGGGGTTTTGATCTAAATCAAAATTGGGCTAAAATTGGGCTCAAATCTAAATCAAAATTGGGCTCAAATCATGAGCCAATTAAGCTTGAATTTGGTTTATTTTGGCAATATCAAAAGTTAATTTAAGTTTAGCATTGAAATTAGGGCCAATTGAGATCAAATTGATGGACATTTGGGTTGAATTTGGGGAAATTTGGGTCTTTAAAGGCAAATTTGGGGATTTTGGTTAAAGATGGTCAAATTGGCCAAATTGGATCATGTGGTAGTTGAGAGAAATGAAATTGAGAATATTTGGGATTTATTAATATTTTCTAGGATGGTTTGGAATTTTTGGGATTTTGGGCTATGGAGGGGTATTTTTGTAATTTGGGCGTGTTTTAAGGACAAAAGGCCAATTTGGTATAGTTGAGATAGTTGAGATACCAACCATCACCAACAATCCATGGACCAATGGAAACCCCATTTTGGGTCCTCTACATAGTGGTCTTAGCCAAACCATGACCCTAGAGCTGGTAGGTTTAAGAAATCATCTATATGAGTATCCCAAAATGATCAAGGGACCTAGGCAAGAAATTGAGTTTAGGGTTGCAATTGATTGTGAGTGTAGATGAGTGTAGTGAGTGTAGTGACTGTAGTGAGTGTAGTGACTGTAGTGAGTGCCCTAGATCCAGACCAACACCCAGAGTCAACCCTAAGGTCCAGCAGTCCTAAGACTGACTCATCTTGAGTTTCCCTCATAGTGATTCTATCTACTAAGTATTTAAAGGTTGAGACCAACATGTGGAACTTCCAGTTGAGTAGAGAAGAGTTTGGAATTTCTAGTGGTGAGGGTGCCTTTTCTAGTTTTCTAAGAATAGTCAATAGGAAAATCCTATGGTTAGACCTTAGGCTACTAAAGAGAAAAAAACCTAAACCTCAACAAAAAATGAGGTCAACAGTGTGCGTAGCACAACCATCTTTATCTGCATTAACTTTCTTCACATTCCCACTGAATTTCACATTCTACACAAAACCCCACAAAACTCTGCAAATCTTCTTCAATAAAATCAACCTTTTCACATGATACATTTTTGCAAATTCAATATCACAAACTCCCTAAACTATTTCAATATAACTCTTGGGGTCAATACCCAAATTTTGACTCCCCATATCCGAGGATCGGTGTGAGGCCCCCTTCAATGGATGTTAAGGATTTCGATTCCTTCAAATTTCAAATTATCCAAGGATCAGTGTGAGCCCCCCTTCAATGCATGTTAAGACTTCCGATTCCTTCAAATTTCAAATACTCCAAAGATCGGTGTGAGGCCCCCTTCAATGAATGTTAGGGCTTCCGATTCCTTCAAGTTTAAAATTCTCCGAAGATCAGTGTGAGGCCCCCTTCAATGGATGTTAAGGCTTCTGATTCCTTCAAGTTTCAAATTCTCTGAAGATCCGTGTGAGGTCCCCCTTCAATGGATGTTAAGGCTTTTGATTCCATCAAATTTCAAATTCTCTGAAGATCGGTGTAAGGCCCCCTTCAATGGATGTTAAGGCCTCTGATTCTTTCAAAAATCAAATTCTCTGAAGATCTGTGTGAGGCCCCCTTCAATGGATGCTAAGGCTTCCGATTCTTTTAAATTTTAAGTTCTCCGATCAGAAGATCGGTGTGAGGCCCCTTGTAATGGATGTTAAGGCTTCTGATTTCTTCACATATTCTATTCACATATTTTCCACAAATTCACATGTGTGAATCTGCTTATTTTCTGAATAATCACATATATTATCTTGTCACCGCTTGGGTTGGATGTGAGTCCTAGTGCTTTCCTTCCTAACGTGACGTACATACTTTCTTGTTACCTATTGAGTTGGATGTGAGTCCTAGTGCTTTCCTTCTCGATGTAGCATATATATTCTCTTGACACCTCTTGGGTTGCATGTGAGTCCTAGTGCTTTCCTTCCTAACTTGACGTACACATATTTTCTAGTTTATTCTTGAGATGGATGTGAGTCCTAATGCTTTCCTCCTCAATGTAACAAACATTTTCTTCGTCATCGCTTGGGTTGGATGTGAGTCCTAGAACTTTCCTTCCTAGAGTGACATATATATTCTCTCTGTCACATGTCAGTTTGAATATAACTCCCTAGTGGTAACTCAAACTGGTACAGTCCTTTCTTTCTGGAGACATATCCTTCATGGTCGTCGTCTTCTACACTATTGTTACCCTTTGGAGTTGGATGTGAGCCTCTGTGTTTTCCATCTCGATTCGGTCCACCACACAATCCTATTCTCATCTTTTGAAATTAGTTTCAAGACCACCTTAAATGGATTATGGCATCTGATTCCTATTTTAGGATTGACACCCAAATTTCAATTCACACCTCGGGGTCAGCACTTATGTACTGACTCTCATCCATTCTAAATACCTCAAATTTCATAACTCAAAATTCACTCTCTGATCCCTAGCGAGAGTCCCTACTTCTTGATTTCAATCAGATAATCATCAGCCAATATCTCCAGCAGAAACAAATCACACACACAACTCTGCACATACTTCCGGGTCTGTTGACTTAGGAGCTCATATTAGTTTTTGCCCAACACACCACACCAATTGGGGGACCATTTGTTGACCTCACTTTTGGTTGAGGTTTAGTTTTTTCCTCTTTAGTAGCCTAAGGTCTAGCCATAGTACTTTCCTATTGACTATTCTTAGAAAACTAGAAAAGCAGCCTTCACCATTAAAAATTCTACACTCCTCTTCACTCAACTTGAAGTTCCACATATTGGTCCTAACCACTAGCACTTAGTAGGTGGGGTCATTATATGGGAACTCCAGATGAGTCACCCATTGGGGCTGTTGGACCTTAAGGTTGACCATGGGTGTTGGTCTAGGGCTAAATCACTCATTTGCAATCACTTACACTCACAATCACTCACTACCCTAAACCCAGCCTAAACCCAGAATTTTTCACTACCCTAAACCCAGAATTTTCTAACTTTGGTCCCTTGAGCCTTTAGGAAACTCATGTAGATGGTCCCCTAAACCTACTTGCTCTAATCTAGGGTTTGACTAAGACCACTACATAGAGAACCCAAAATGGTGTTTCCATTGGTCAGTGGCTTATTGATGGTGTTTGGCACTCCAACTCTACCAAGATCCAAGATACCCAACCC
>NW_018165142.1:136881-159822 GCF_001263595.1 Phalaenopsis equestris | reverse complement strand
TTGAAAACACCCAAAAAACCTTGAAAACACCCAAAAATACCCAAAATCACCAAAACTGGCCAAATTACCAAAATACCCCTCCTCAGCCCAATTGATAGGTCAAAATTGACATAGTTAAACTACCCCAAACCCAAACTTTGATCACTTGAACCCATGCATTAAATATGACCAAACCACTTAAAGCAATCAAATTAACTCCACCCCAGCCATTGGTTAGACCCTAAGACAGAACCAAAACCCTTCTAACCACTTAAGCTAAGCCATGGACCAAAAGTCCCCCAAATTAGTCCCCCAAATTAAGGGATTTCCAAATTAAGGGATTTTATTTTCAAAAATTCACATGCTTAAGATACCCTTATGAAAACTAAAACTCATTGCATAAAGTTTCTTTGAAAGATTCCCCTTGATGCCCTAATCACCTAGCCAGCTCCCCCTATCATGGTTGGTAGTCCTATTCACCAGAGAAGCTCAAAACTGAAAGCCACCCCCATGGAATTTCACCCAGATCGAACTTAGAGGCCAGCTTAGCCAAATCAAATTGTGGAGCTCCTCTGCCCTCCATCTAAGCACCACAATGCACCCAAATATTTGCACTGAGAGCCACCCCATGGCTATTTTTATAAAAACTTACCTCCACGGCCATGGGAGGTGTGTTGAAAATTTCTTAGAGAGAGAGCCTCAAACTTCTCACAAAGCTTCTCTGAGATCTCCTCAATGCAATCCAACCCTCTTCCCCCACTGATTCCCTCTGTGGAAACTCAATTTTGAGCTCAAACCTCTGCAAAAAACCAGGACAAAGACCATTACACTTCCACAGTCCACCAAACTTCAATTACTTGTGTCCACTCTTTCATAACCGAGAAAGAAGCCAAAGCCCCCTAGAATCCCCCTCGAAATATCCTCTACAATAGCTCTAGACCAACACCTGAAATCAGTCTTGATCAAAATCCCACCTAGGATTTACACCAAGACCAGAGGCTCAATATCTTTCCTCTTTGGACCCCAACGAACGTGCCAAGGCTCTCTGATCGAAGCTTCACTTCTCAGAGCAAAGGTTTAAAACTTCTCTTCCTCCTGAGTCTATTTGTGCATGATTACCGTATGGATGTGTTCATCACTGTTAGAAGAGAATTTAAAAATAAATCGTACTTAATTTAGTTAAGAAATGAGTGAGATCTTAAGCTTTGAAAATGGATAGTTCTCGGGCTAAGCTATCAGAGACGATGATGGGGAGCCGTCCGATCGCAAGTGTATCGGATGGGATCGCACGTGTTGCGGATGGACGGTCGAGATCAAGCCAGACAGCGCTTCGGAACATAAGCTGTAGGCCGACTCAGCGCTGAGGTGGATGGCAGCGTCGAATGGGAGCGTGTCGCGTGGAGCTTTGGAGACGTCATAGGTTGATGAGGCACCGCGCATTTTAAATAGATAAATATGGATTTAATTAATTCAGAAAATAACCAGTAATTTAAAAAATTCTTATCTTGGTGTAAAAAAATCATAAAAATAAAATAAAAATACTCTCTTGCTCAATGAACAGAGGAGAATAATGTGAAAATAATTTGGAGTTCATTTAATGCATATTTTATTTTTAATTAATTAAATACTTATTTGGATGTTTTGATTCTCCATGCATGTATTAACTCCATGCATGTATTATGTTTTGATTCTCCATGCATGTATTAATATCACCATGACTTGAAATTTTAGCATGTTATTGCCTCTGTCTTAGGGAACATCCTCCAATTTTTCTAAAGTTAGAGGAGGTGCCTAGATAGAGAATCATATTTTTCAAGTTTATATGCATTATTTGTTTAAATTAATCATAGAAATTAGCATGTTGCTTAAAAAAATCCAAGAAAATTTTGGAAGGTTTATTATGACTAGAAAACCTTTGGAAAATTTTTTCATGAGCCAAACCATTCAAGATAAATCTAATTTTCACAAACCCTTAATCACTAAGATAATTAATTTTAAAAAATAAAGACAATAAAATGACTTGATTTTTTATCTTCACTGTTATTTAGGATCCAAAGAACTCACCATAAAAATTTCAAATCATTTTGAGTTCATTTGGTAACTTGAGTTGATTTTTAAAGATAAATAACATTTTTGGCACATAAATAATTTTTAAAAATCAAAAGTATAACTCAAACATTTATAAAACCATCTTTTTTGGGTTCTCTATAATCAGGGGTATTTTCTAAAAATAAAATAGTATTTAAAATAAAAACTTTATTTTTAGCCTATTTTAAATATTTAAGTAATTAAAAAACCCATAAAAATCACAAAAATAATAAAATTCATGAAAATGTTCTAAATTACTTCCTAAGCACTTAGAAACAATTAGGATATTTTTTCCTAATTTTCTAAATAAAGATACTGAATTTTAAAGCTTATTTTAAAGCTTAAAAATAAAATTTTAAAGCTTAAAAATAATTTTTAAAGGATAAAATGGGTTTTCACTAAAAATAATTCCAATAAATCAAATAAAACCTAAAAAAATATAAAATTTCTCCTTTGAGTTCTCTAACCGTAGGGAGATTTTTCAAATATATAAAATTTAATTTTTCCCATTTAAAATATTTTATATTTAATAAATACCCCAGATTTTAAAATAATTCTTTAAAATCAAATTAAATTCAAAAAATCATAAAATTTAGTTCAAAAGCTTCTCTGCTCTAAGTCTACCTCCAGTAAAAATTTTAAGGGATTAGAAATTACCTTGGTCAAGTTAGGAATTTTCTTTGAAAATTCCAATTTTTGCATGAAAATAACTATATAAATTAAATTAAATTTTCAAAAATCACATTTTCTCCTCTGATGTCTTAATTGACCCATGAATGGGTAGGATAAAAATTTCAAAATCATTTGAATTGAATTTGATAAATTATAAAGTGTTAGAGCTTCAATGGCAAATGTGTAATTTTGGAAATTTAGCCTTAATTAACATTTAGGCTTAATTCAAAGAGGAAAATGGGCAACCTCTGATCTTAATCAATTTATTTGGATGTTTGAAACATAAGGGGTTAATTGGTAGAAACCAACCTCACTTTCTTAATTAAAAAGACAAGTTAATAAATTTCTAAATTATTAAAATTTGGAAGTCTATTAAAATAAAATGAACCCATGACTTTTGAAGTCAATAATTAAATCAATTTAATACCCTTATTTTCAAATGAAATTCAAATCATGAATCATGACCCCCTAAAGCTTAACTTTTTCCAACTAATTAAGATACTCACCTAGGTCTTAAGGGCTTAGTAGTGACTTAGGCTAAATCAAGTTTCATTTAAATGAGGATTAGAAAAGTAAATATCAATTAAAATTAAGACGTCTTTCAAACACGACAAGCTCAATTAGGACCAAAATTTGGCTAAGTGTTCCAATAGTACGAACTTGCCTCTTTAAGGGCCTTCACCTACATAATATTCAAAATTACATTACGGATGATAATTACCCTACTCTTAGGGATAATTGATACAACAATGTTTATTGATCAATAGAGTATTTACAACATGAATTATTAAGCAACGTAATAAGTTTAAATGAGCTCAATACTTTTCACCAAGCAGCGAGAGCGTAGCACGGACCTGCGTCTCCCTCTAGATCTGACTTCTTTCTCTAGATCTGTTGGATACCTCGGAGATCTACTAAACTTAATATATTTTGCTTGACAAACTCATCCTTAATTAAACTCCTAAGGACCTACCAAGGTATGACCTAGGGTTAGGTAGGTCGTCAAAATTTTACTTCCCTGTGACATATAAACCGGTTAACATGCCTTTTGAGTTTCAGGTGGTGGAGCGAGAAGACTCACCAGATACGTTTTTATAGTTTTCAGCGTTGCCTTTCTTGAACTGTCTTACTGTACTTTTATACCTGCATTTATGAAAAAAATAAAACTTGCATGCTAAACAATGATGTCACCCTAAATGAAAACTAAAACTATCAGGATAGCCCAAAATTAAAATCAACTACCAAAACTAAAACAAAAGTCAACCATGATAAAATTCACCACACCACAACATTCAAAATATAAAACTACTCAAAATTATCACACAAACATCACACAAAACTACAACTTCAACTGAATTAAGACGTCTCTATCGGATGATCGGGAATTCCTTGGAGGAGGTAACCTACAGTTGCTAATGAGGCTTCCTAATGTCTAATAAAAATTATGGAACTCATTAAGTTGAGTATAGTAAGTTCATTTGGACTAAGTTAATCCAATAGAAAGTAGTGGTGCCGGAACGAACCAGTGTCGCTCTAATCAACTTTAATACGCCCCCATAAAATTTAAAGAACTTCAACCATAGGGCCATTCTATTTGACATCATAACTTGACACATTAGAAAAATCAAACTCACCACGGCAAGGAGCTTGGAGCTAGTATGGTGGGCAGCACTGCCATCTTCAACAACAAAACCTGTCTTCCCCAACTAAACTGATCTTCCTTCCTTAGACTTAAATAACAAAGCCATAGGACTTCAAGGTTGCTTGCTTATGCCATGTAAATCCTCACCTTATCTTTAGGCCTCTGTACAGCCCTGCTATACAATATAAGCCCTAACTCGTGTTAGGATTCTAAGGTTATTGTTTGTCACGACCTAAATCCTCACATCTTCAAGGCTATTTGTGTGACTATTTCATACGAATGTAACTCCTAATTAATAAAATTGGCAGGATGAAACACCTAAATATTTATCCTCAAAACTGAAGACAAACATTAGGATAGTTTGGGAAGTCATCGAGGTTCTCTTCTGGATTCATGACATCCCCTAGTTCTTCCTCCTTTGGACTCTCCAACAAAATGTTCCAAATTTGAACCGATCCCCTTTCACAACTCTTTGTCCGATCTCATTGAAAAGTCCTACCCTTTGAAACTCGTTGAAGATAATATTTTCTGATTTTTATCGAGAGTCTTCTTAGGTGACTTTGGTCATTTAAGATGTGATTAACTGTAGGGGCTTGCCCTTATAGGAAGCATGTCTGAACCCAGCTTAATATAAACCCTATTTAATTCTTTATATTAAATAGGGGAAATTGTCAGCAAATATAAAGGTTTTGCAGACCAAATGGATGTCATATATTCCTTAGTTTATTTGATCGAGCTTCATTCTTAAGTCTTGTGTTTATCCTTTGGGATAGATACAGGATTTAAGGTATAGCGCTCTTTCATTTAAGCTATAAAAAATGTGGGGTCAGTTTGATTTCATATTTTTTTAAAACTAAATGTATATGTAAATTAAAACGTCCTGAAGCGGGCCATGAGGTTTCGTTTCCGATGACCGATAGCTTCTTACGGGAAACTCCCTCCAACCAAAAATAGCGCTGACACAACACACAGATGCAAATTTAGCAAGCCCATACCACATAGTTCATATCATATTACAATCATAAAAATAAATCTCTCAGTTCTAATCCTCATCCTCTGAATCACCACTATCCCAAACTTTTGCAGGCTCATAATCAGGGTAGAGGCTCATAAATAGGGTATCTAGGATATGGAGGAAATTGCACTCCTTGGTTACCCCTAACGAGGCTTTCCAAAGATGAGTGAAATTTCTCTTCATAATCACTTTTTCTCCTATTACACCTATCAGTATGCTCTGCAAAATGCTCTAAATATTGTACCTTATCAGTGGTAAAATTAATATTATCCATCATCCCCTATAATAATTTATCTTGAGTCTTAGTAGACTCACCTCTAGATTTAGAAGCACATGAGGTAGATGGTCTAGATGTAGAAGCAGCAGAGGTAGAAGCAGCAGATGTCTCCATTCCATAACTCCTAGAAAATCCTCCTCTCTAGCTAAAAATTGAAGGCTTAGAATAATTCTTAACATTCACCTTAGTGATGGGCTTTAGAGGTAACAACACATCCTCCCAACTATCATTTTTAACTGCATCCTGCTCACATAAAGAAAAGATCAAGGAAGTAAATCCCAGACCTGCAATTGTAACAGCTGTAGTAGAACTGATGATAATCTGGTAGATCAAAGCTCCAATGTTGATGAGCTTTCCCTCTTGAATACAAAAGTTCAACGTCACTCTTTCTCTGATCACTTCACTGAGATGATTGGTCAGAAGCAGACAAGCAGAAATGAAATAGTGTCAGGCCTTTGAAGGTGCACATAACTTTGAAGATGGGAAGTTGACTCTCCTCTCATTAGTGATCTTCCAAAGTCCTCTCCCAATAGTCAAGTAAGAAATAATCTCGCCTAACTCCGCTTCAGTCGAACTATAATTTACATGAAAACATAACGTGTCAAGTGGCAGATGATAAAACAAGTTGATTACCTCTAGTGAAAAATCTACCAACTTTCCTCGAACCATGACTCTAGTATCTTCAGCTTCAGAGAGGTTTGCATAGAACTCCCTAACAATAGAAATAACCGCCACAACAAAGAAATAGCATAATCGTTCTTACTGTCGGCAAGCGATCAAATCCTCTATGTCTCCTCCTGGATTCCTAAAACACCACTCCTGAATCAGTTTATGTGATTATAATGCATCACTACACCGATCTTGAGCCTTTGGACTAAAACATTTACTCGAATTGAAAGGGCTCTTTCCTTTGCTCCTCTTCATTCTTGGTGTCATTGTACAAATTTTATAAAATCATAAAATAACTTCAAAAATAAAGTCTAAATTACTCAGCTAAACTTCCAAAGTATAATCTACACTTCCCATGCAATTTCTACAGATTTTTTTCTCATTTTTCACCATGAATAGTGAATTTTCAAATTTCTCCAAATGTGCACAAAATACATAGTGAAATTTCAAAACTTTTGCATAGAAGTAAAGCTCTTACCTTAAGGAACTTGGATCTAGCAAATTTCATTTGATTCCACCAAAAAATCTTCACTTTAGATGTGCCCTAGCCTTCCAAAATCATGATTTTGAGAGGTTGAAGGTGACGAGAGGCATAAAAATGGTGATTTTCGGGCCAAAATTTCACATTTAACTATTCGTGAACCGATTTTCGTGAAGCGGCGCTTAAGCATGGGTAAGTGGCGCTTAGGCGCCTGCCTCTTGGGTTGGCTCGCGCTTAAGCGTGAGATGTGGCGGTTAGGCGCCAGTACACAGAGATTTTCAAATTTAAGTAAAAATGCACTATTTGTTTAAGTATACCACCCCTAAATGGTCTTATAACACTTCAATGAAAAATTTCATCACCTTTAACTCTCCTCTCTCTTAAAATTCTCCATAATAACTATTTCAATTTGAGGCTAAAAATAACACAAATTTTCATACAAACAGACTTATATTAATTCACAAACAAATAAGAATACTTTTTCTCACTCCAAATAGTCTTGAATGAGAAAATTTTCCTAAATACAAATACACAACAATCATTTCACAATTAAACACTTATAAGAAATCTTAAATACTAAAAAGAAGACTTAAACACTAAACCACTTGAAAACAACAACTTCTAACACACAAATTCTAATGCTAAACTTAATTTCATTCTAGATTCAAAGGAACAAATTCCTGTCTTTCATTAGTCTCTCAAGGAATATAAAGTTGATAAAATGGACGGTGGTGATGAGCTCTAATACTATCTTCTTTAATCCATTTTTCTTTTATGAACATTTCCTTATCTGCTTCCTCTATATAACTTATGTGGATAAATTGCATCTTTAATTTCCATCCAATATGCTCTAGATGTGCATGCAACTCAAGTGCTTTGGTCTCCAATAAAGTCATACTATTCTCTATTTTTTTTATCTTCTTTGATATTCCTTCTGATATCCCTTCAATATTAACGGCTAAGAAACCGTTATACATTTCTTGTGCACTTTGACTAATGAACCTCTTCCTCATGGTTTCTTCCTCTTCAAATCATTCTCCCATTTAGAAATTTTCTCTAAATCTCACTTTCTCTTAGACTTTTAGGGCTAGATTAGGGCTAGAAATGATTAGACTTTTAGGGCTAGAAATGATCCAGGGTGAAATTCCTTCACAAAACCCTTCTATTTATATGCTTAAATTCTTACAATAACTCCTAGACACGTTTAGAAACTACCTTGGCATGTTTTTACAAACTAATTGGTGGTTAAACCTTCTAGAATATTAATTTCACAAATGTGTTTAAACTGCCGCACTTAAGCGTCAGATCTGGTGCTTAAGCGCTAGTGCACATTTTTGCACTAGTCAACTTAACATCCAAATTCTCATTCTAACATGTCTTGGTCACTAAATAAAGTCTTAAAATCTTTAATAACTCATAAGAGTTCCAAAAATACTAACCTAATTTTCTTAATCACACACAAAATAACAATCAAAATAAAAACACTGATAACTATGAGTTGTCTCCTACAAAGCGCTTGGTTTTACGTCGGTGGCCCGACATAACCAGTGCTTATTCTGGTTGACCCAACATCATTTCATCATTAAGTTTTTGCTGATCCACTATAAAATAAGGTTTCAATCTATGTCTATTAACTTTAAATATTTTCTCAGACTTAGGATATTTAATATCCACAGCTCTACAAGGATAAACTTTTATCACAACAAATGGGCCCATCCACCTGGACTTAAATTTGCCTGGAAATAATATTAACCTTGCATTATATAGCAAAACTTGTTGCTCTGGCTGAAAATTTTAGTAAGAATCCTTCGATCATGCCACATCTTCATCTTTTCTTTATAAATCTTGGCACTCTCACAAGATTCATTCTTTATCTCTTCAAGCTCATTTAATTGCAATAACCTTTTCTCACCAGCATCTTTCAAACTATAATTGAACTCTTTAATCACCCAATATGCTTTATGCTCAAGTTCAACAGGTAAGTGACAAGTTTTCCCAAACATTAGCATATATGGGGACATTCCTATAGAAGTTCTGTATGCAGTCCTATAAGCCCACAAAGCATCGTCAAGTTTGACTGACCAATCCACTTTTGTTGGATTCAGAGATTTTTCCATAATTCTTTTAATTTCCCGATTGGATAATTCACTCAAACCACTTGTCTGAGGATGATAAGCAGTAGCAATCCTATAATTTATATGATATTTCTTTAATAACTTCTCCATTATGGCATTTCTGAAAAGACTTCCCCATCAGTAATGATAACTCTTGGCATCCTAAATCTACAAAATATGTTCGTTTTCAAAAATTTTGCAACACTTTGAGCATCACATCAAGGTAAAGCAACAACTTTGATCCATTTGGATACATTGTCCACTGCTAACAGAATATATAAATTTTTGAAAGATGGTATAAATGGTCCCATGAAATCTAATCCCCAAAAATCAAATATTTCAACTTCTAACATATGATTGAGGGGCATCTCATTTCTTCTAAAAATATTGCCTACTCATTGACATCTGCCACAAGTTTTGATATAAACAATAACATCTCTAAAAATTGTAGGCCAATAGAATCCATATTGTAAAATTTTTTATGTTGTTTTATCAACACCAAAATGTCCCCCAAAATAAGAATTATAAAAATGTCCCAACACCAAAATGTCCCCCAAAATAAGAATTATAACATTTTTGGATAATTTCATAAGTTTCTTCTAATGGTAAATGGGTCATCCCAAAAATAAGTCTTAGCTTCATAAATAAATTTCCTCTTTTGTTGGTATGTCATTCTATGGTATACTATAGCTAACAATAAAGTTTACAATGTCGGCATACCACAGAACACGCCACTCATTAATAGTGAACAATTTTTCATCTGGAAAATATTCATTAATTTCTTTTTTCAAATAGAGTGGTTTTTATAACTCAAGCCTGGACAAATGATCAGCAATTTGATTTTTAGTCCCCTTTCGATCTACTATTTCAAAATCAAATTCTTGAAAAAGAAGACTCCATCTTATAAGTCTAGGTTTAACATCCTTCTTTTTCATTAATTACTTAATAGCAGAATGATCTGTATGCACTACACTATGAGTTCCAATTAAATATGATCTAAATTTATCAAAAGCATATACTATTGTCAATAACTCTTTTTCAGTTGTTGTATAATTGATTTGAGGTTCATTAAGAGTTTTACTAACATAGTAAATTACTTTGAAAATTTTATCATTTCTTTATCATAAAATAACTCCTATAGCATAATCACTAGCATCACACATCAATTCAAAAGGTTTTCCCCAGTTTGGTGAAACTATAATTGGAGCAGTGATTTATTTTTTTATTAAATTAAAAGTTTTAGGCATTCCTCATTAAAATTGAAAATTGCATCTTTCTCTAATAAATGACATAAGAGCTTAGCAATTTTTGAAAAGTCTTTAATATATCGCCTATAAAATCCATCATGTCCTAAAAAACTTCTAATTTCCATGACATTAGTTGGATAAGGAAAATTAGCGATCACTTGAATTTGAACCCGACCTTCCAACTCTCTTCCGCTTCTAAGTTGAACGACTTTTACTTGTTCTTTATTATGGTCTTTTGGATTTGATTCAGTATTACTTGAAAGTGTTCTTTAGGATATATTACTTATTAAATTTGCTATTTACCCAAGTTGATTCTTGATATTTCTAATTGTAGCTCCTTGACTTTGTATTTGATTTCCCATTTGTAACACCACTTCTTCTATAGACAACTTCTTCTCCTTGAATTGTGTATTACTATTGAAACCTAGAAGATAAGTAGATCTATAATTATTATTCCCTTGGTTGTTCTAGTTTCCCAATGGGTTTCCTTGGTTGTTCCCCCATTACTGATTATTACCACCTGAATTGTTATTTCAGTTAAAGTTGGGATGGTTCTTCCAACCTGGGTTATAATAATTGGAATATGGGTTATTTTTCTTATTATTTAAGGCATTAAAAGTTTCTAATGATGCTTGAGAATCTACCATTTGGCCTAATGAATACTCTTCAATCATGGAAATTGGTTGAGAAAAATTCATTCCAAATTGGTTTAACTTCCTTGAAATTTCAATAACTTGAATTGCTAACATGGTAAATGCATCAATTTCATGAATATTGGCTACTTGCTTAGGATTTACCCTCTCAGAAGGCCATTAAAAATTTTTAGTAGCCATTTCTTCAATTAAAGTGTAGGCATCATGAAATGGTTTTGACATCATTGAACCACCAGCAGTGGCATCGATAATTGATCTATGAGATCCAACTAATCCGTTTTAAAAAGTTTGAATTATTAACCAATCTGGTATAGCATGGTGTGGACACTTTCTTAAGTGTTCTTTAAATCTTTCCCATGCTTCATAAATAGATTACCCTTCAAACTGATTAAAAGATGTAATATCATTTCTAAGCTTCGTAGTTTTTTATGGTGGAAAATATTTAGCAAGAAATTTTTGTCCTAAATCACCCCAAGTTCTAATAGATCCAGGTGCTAATGAATTCAACCACATATGAGCTTTATCCTTCAAGAAAAGAAATAATCTATGTCTTATGACATCATCTCATACACCATCGTATTGTATTTAAATATAGCGCACAATTTAATTGGAAAGATGTAAATTTGGATCTTCAGTTGATGATCCCCCAAACTGATTATTTGATACTATTAATAGCAGAGCAGGTTTAAGCTCAAATGAATTAGCCACTGTAGTAGGTTTTTGAATACTACAATGAAGTTCATCTACAGTAAGGTTGGCATAATCTCTTTAAGGTCTAAACTCTTGATGAATTTCATCATTTTAATCATTTTGGTTTGTCATTTCTATAATTTTTTTGGATTTTTCAAGATTTTTAATTTTTTTGGTTTTTCTAATTTTTCTAACGATTCTCTCTAATTCAGAATCGTAGGGCACTAGTCCTTCAAAATCTGAACTGTGCTTACAATTAAGAGCTGCATAACATAAAATAAAATAAAACTAAACACACCCAAAATAAAATACTTTCTAAAAATAGATAAATAAGACTTTCTAAAAATAGATATTTGCTTTTAAATCAATAGATTCTTTACAATTTTCACTTCAATTCCCTGGTAACAGCGCCAAAAACTTGATCCCTGATAACTGCTTTTATGCAACATTATAATAATAATTCTGATTAAATTTTTCACCTATATTTCCTTATTACACAAGCTTTTCTTCTACAAAAACTCAAGTTATCTTTTTAAGTTTGTACTATTTTTAATATCAAGTAATATAGGACTGTTTAATTTAGACCTAAATATCGAACCTTTAGGGAAGATATGCAATATGCACTTTTTGGAAAACTTTATATTTTTAAAAAGATAATTATTTAAACTAAAGACATTTTTTTGCAGTAAAGAAAGCTTAAATATTTTTGGTAAATTTAATATTTTGATAAAAATAGTACAAACTTAAAAAGATAACTTGAGTTTTTGTAGAAGAAAAGTACTAATTATGAAAATATCTTCTCCTTGTCATGAATAAGTAATAAGTAAAGGATTTCTACTGTGGAAGTATGCATATTGTGTTGTGTCAAATATGAGCAATAATATTCTTTACCCTTACTAGAGATTCTATAAAGAACATTGGCTAATTTAAAGTTTGAATGGTTCTGAAGATCGGCTAGGCAGGGAACATACTAGCTCTCACTCTAGAGTTCCCGCAATTCCCTCCACTTAGGGGCTAACATCTCATATCATAACCTAAAATAATAAACCAAGTTGGGGGCTTTAACTTGTCACTTTAAAGTCTTCCAACTCTACACCCTTCAATGAATATTTTCCTATTTATTTGCACTTAAGCATATGAACTACATTCTCATTCATACAACCTCATGTGATTTTTTTCAATTGTTGACTGAGACAATACCAGCCCGGTTCTTTCATGTTGTCAAAAAAACTTTTAATATCTGGATTGGCTAAATCAAGAAGTAAATGAAGTACATGGATTCAAATCATCACAACTTATTCTAACATTAAAGATCCAAACTCTCCACAACTTCCATCCAACACTTAATTACTTAACATTTAAAGAAGAAAGATAAAGAAAAATACTCAGAATTCATGGAGAAAACAAAACTACACTTTAGTTTAAAAATAGAAATCATTTTCAAACCAGCAGCAAGTCTCAATTAAAACTAAAAGTAGCTAAAACAAAAGATAAAAACTTATCTCAATTCCTCCACCAAACTCTCGAAGTTCCTTTGAATCTCTTCTCTTTTACAACACTCTCAAATAATACTAAAATTAAAAAAAGGATAAATATGTGGTGCCTGAAATTCTCTCCAACTAACTCCCCAAATTTTTTAACTTTCAAAACTTTCCCAATACTTGCAGGATCTTTTTCAAAGTCCCAATCTCCCTTCTTTTATAATTCTCTAAAAGGTGCATTGGTATCTCTTCAAAATGTCTCTTCGCATTGGTATCTCTTCAAAATGTGTCTTGATTTGATGTATTTCTCCAAGAGATGCATCCTTTCACAATAATTTTTGTCCATGGTGGTTGTAACCGCCTATTAAGCCAATCATTGTCTCAAAAAACTCTTCAAAATTTCTAAAAACCAAATTTACTCATCCAATAACTACCACTGGTGCTTAAGCGCGGGGCCTGTAGTGCTTAGGCGCGGTCTTCTCTGTTTACTTGATGCTTAAGTGCCTGGTAGCCAAAACACTTTTGCACATTTTTCACTTATTTGCTCCAAATTTGATCCTTTTGCACTCCTTTAAGCATTTTTTCACCTTTTTACCTGTACCTGAAAGAAAACACAAAAATACCTTCCATTAAAGCGTAATATCTCAAAAATAAGTATAAAAATGTGTCTTAAAATATCATATATTTTAGGTGTATCAGATACTCTTAAGCTAGGTCATTCTACCCCCAGCAGATAGAAATTTGTTCTCCCAAGACAGTAACTTGTTTTTAATACTTTGTATCAACGCCTCAAACTGAAGTGTTTTTCTTTTGCTTTTGAATAATTTGATGTCAGGATAATCAAATGGCATTTCCTTTTTAGTAAATTTATTAATTCCTTGAATCCAATTTTTTTTGGATAAAGGAACAGTAGCTCCCACAATTAAATGACATTTTTTTTATTGAATGAAGACCAAAAACCTCTTCAAAGTGATTTAATGTTTTAAGAAGATGACTAATAATGGTTTTACCAGCATTCAAAAAGATAATAATATAGTCAAAATAATCTAGATGAGACACTTGAAGGCTTCCTTTGGTCTCTTAATACATTTGTGGATATCTTTTAAAAGTTTTATGTAATGATTTGTAAAGGCAATAAAATGAATGAATAAATAGAGTACGAAATAATGAATCACCTTGTTGAAGCACTCTTGTTGCTTTAAAGACCCTTGGAAACTCCCATTTATTAGGATAGAATAATGATTATTATTCAGATATCTTTGGACAATGAAGAAAAAATCATTGTTAAATTCCATAACATTAAGTATATGTATGAGAAAATTTTAATCAAGTGTATCACAATATTTTTTATCTACTTTAAAAGTGATGTTGCCACTTTTGCTTGCTTTATCCAATTCTAACATCATTTCCTATGCAATTGAAGTGTTTTCATTAATGTTCCTCCTACCTTCCACAAAGGCTGGGATGATCGGATTCCTGAAAAGGGTTCACTCTAATAGTGATAAGTTTGCTGAGGGATTTTGGAAATGGTGGTGGTAAGAATGATGGGCCAAAAATCACCCCAAAACCCATGAAAATTACTTTTAGGTAAACTAAAAATAGAAGAAAATCTGAAGTACGTTTAAAGATAAACACCCAAAAAAAGGATTTAATAGTGGCCATAAGATCAGATTGGATAACCTTCCAGTAGACTTTATAAAATGCAGCAAATCCATCAGGACCAACATTTTTGTTGACATTACTATCAATAAGAGCATTAAGGATTTAATGCTCAGTAGGGATTGAAGTGAGGTTCGATGATGAAGTATACTGCAGCAGTCTGAGAATAGATTGAGATCAAAATTTCATTGTTTATTACTAAATTTGTTGGAAATAATTAATAACATCCTGACAAAAATGATTGTTTTCATAAACCCAACAACCATTACATCCTTAATTTTATTAATAGTGTTCAATTGCATACCTTTTTTTATGAAGACATGGTAATTTGCAGAAATCCGGTCACCATCCAAAAATAAATGACTAGCAAATTTTTTGTTGTAGAAATCCTCCACCATTCTAAGAGTTGCGAGAAACTCTTCCTCAACTATATGTAATCTTTGAATTTGAACTTTATCAGCATAGAAATCTTCTTCTAGATTTTGAACCCTAACCTCTACTTGTTTAACTTTATAACAGAGATTTCCAAAGAATTTCCAATTCTACGCTTTAAGGACTTTAGCAATGTTCTTGTGCAAACACCATAACATGGCCCACTTATTAGCTTTAACTTTGGAATGCTACTTTTTTTAATGAATGATAGGAATGTAGGGTGCAAACACCACACATTCTAAAATATAAAAGGAATGTTGGATGGTTTAGGAAAAAAAAGATGTAGAAATAAATAAACGAGCATGGTTACTGGCAGTTCTGGCCAAATGTTGTATAAAGAAATTGTACTGATCAATATAAAGATAACTAGAAACACATCTTTCAAGTCTCTTAAATAGGTGGCTTCTATTCCAAGTAAATTTTGAGCCATAACAATTCATATCAATCAATCCAAAACTATTTAGAGCATCATTGAAACTATTAAAACGGGAAGGGTTAGGAGGCCTACCCCCTGATACACCTAAAATATATAGCATTTATGTACACATTTTCATACCTATTTATTATGATAATGTGCTTTAATGAAAGATATTTGTGTGTTTTTCTTTTAGGTACAATTAAATGGATGAAAAATGGTAAAAGGAGTTAAAAATGATCAAATTTGCAGCAAACGAATTGTTGCGCCTAACCACCCAGAACTGGTGCTTAAGCGCCAGAATAACCGAGAAGGTCACGCTTAAGTGCCACATACCTTCCGCTTAAACACCAGAGGTAGTTAATTGATGATTCAATGACTTTGGACAAATTTTTGAAGGTGTGTTTGAAGCAACTCTTGGTGGAAACGTGGGATATGGTTAATGAACACAAAAATATATTCAAATTGCTTTTGAAAGGAGACAAATTTGGAAGATTCATTGAATGTGCACACATTTTGAAGAGACACCAAAGCACCTTTTGAAAAAATATAAAATAGGATTTGGATTGAATTGAAAAGCCCCCCAGTCCCTCTAGACACCGCCGATGCCTCTCTCTCATAGATTAATTAGGATACTCTTAGAGAGAAGAAGGAGAGGAGTTCTTGTGTGTGAGTAGATAGCATTGTAAGAGAAAGGAAGAGAAGAGATTCAAAGGAACTTCAAGAGTTTGGTGGAGAGGAATTTGAGATAAGTTTTCATCTTTGTGACTACATTTGGTTTTAATTTAGAATTCTTGTGTGTTTACATGATTTCTACTTTTAAACTTATGTGTGATTATGTTTTCTCTATGAATTCTAAGTAGTTTTCTTTATCTTTTTCCTAAAAATGATAAGTAATTAAGTGTTGGATGGAAGTTGTGAGAAGAATTTATCTTTAATGTTAGAATAAGTTGTGATGATTTTAAACCTTGTACTTCATTTACCTCTTGATTTGGCCAATTAAGATGTTAATATCTATTGTGAGAACATATAAGATTTGATATAGTATTGTCTTAGTCAACTAATGAACTAATGGTAGTCAACTAATGGTATGAATCACATGAGATTGTATGGATGAGAATGTAATTCATATGATTGAGTGAAAATAAATAGGGAAATAAACTTTGAAGGATGTAGAGTTAGAGGAATTTAGAATGACATGTTAAAGCCCCTAATTTGGTTTATTGTTTTAGGTTTTGATATGAGATGTTAGCCCCCAGGTGGAGGGAGAAGAGGGAACTCTAGAGTGAGAGCTAGTATCTTCCCTACCTAGCCCGTCTTCAAGGCAATGCAAATTTTAAATTAGCCAATGTTTTTTATAACATCTCTAGTAAAGGTAAAAAATGATATTGCTCCTATTTGGCACAACATAATTTGAATACTTCTACAACAGAATTCTTATACTTATTATTGATTGGTAATAAGGAAAATAATATTTTATTTATATTGCCTTCATCTTACAAATATCTAGTTAAATTTAGTTAGTTGTTTAATTTATTTTCAAATATCAAAAATTACTAAAAAGAATTGAACTTTCATTCATATTGTAGCATCTATAGTTTGAGTAAGATTATTTCTCAAAGTAGAATTTTCTATCTAATTTTTTCTAACTTAAAAAGATTATCATTCTCCTTGTGGGTTTGATATTTGAGGCTTAATAAAAAAGTCTTATATTACTTGATAACAATACATATGCTTGCATAGTATCCCATGTTAAAAATATAATAATTCCAATCTTATTTGCTTCGAAGTCAAGTTTATGGTGTCGCTGTAAAGTAAGAATTATTAGTAAGGATTATAATTAAAATTAAATTTACCATCAGCTATCTAGGCACTACTACAACTGTCAAAAATCATTTACAATCTCTACCACAGTCCAACCTTCAAGCAACAAAATAACTAGTACATAAAATTGTGAGTATAAACTTGTAATGTTAAATCTCTATAGGAAGGTACAAAAATTGATTACATTCAGCAATGAGTTCCTCTTTAACTGTGTTTCACAAAAAAACACTAAGTCTTATTACTAAAGTTTGATGTAATTTTGTGGTGAGAAAACTCCTTGTATATTTGTTAGCTTTGATATTAGCAACCTTAGGTTCAAGATTGACAATAATGGACAATTGTGTAATCTTACCAAGTTTTTCATCCTCAAAGAGGAAGAGGGCTTTGTAAACCTCTGATATTCCAAATAAAAAAATTAAAAGTCATCAAGGGATCTGGAACCCTGACACGTCCTAAAGAATCTCGAATGTCTCCCAATTTGTAAAAAAGATTTCGTAAAGACAACACTTGGATTAAGGTAATTAAGTTCCCTATATCTTTTTTTTCTTATCTTTTTATTTATTTGAATATATGAATTGCCTTCAAAACTTGATTATCATGAGATATCATCTCAAGATTTAGTTGTTCATTAGTTAAGGATCTAGAATATTTTGACGAGCAGTCGTCAATAGATTCATGCATCTCTGGTCATAATTGTGCATCCCTCAAATTACACCAATTAGTAGCAGCTTTCATAGAGAACATAGTGTTGCCTTTATGTAGTAAAGACTCTTTATAAGTGAGAAGATTTACAATGTGGGCAATGGTAGGCATAAGCTAATTTAGAACTCCGTCAGTAGAAGATTGAACGATTAATTAATCAATTTGATGGTTTAATTGTGACACATCTAAGGGAATGCTCTCTTCTAAATTATAATGAACATTAATAGGTGGTGGGAGGTCTAAATTTGATTCATTTTCAGTAATTTCTGTAGTAACGTGTTGCATATCTTGATGATTAAGCATGTTTCCAACATGTTTATTCTGGACATCAAGTTCTTGGTCATTGTTGGTTTTCTTTGTACCATTGGGTTTGTGACATTCTAAGAGGGCACATTTCTTAGTTTTCCAGTTCTGAGCTTTGGAAAAGCAATGTAGCATGCTTCTAAAAAATGACCAAACATTATACACTTAGAGAAATAGTGTGGGATGAACTTAACCTCAACACGTTGTCAATATCCATCATTAAGGCTACCAATGCAAACCATATCATCAAATGACACAATATTGTCCAAATTATAAAGGAATTTAGCTATAGTTTAGAAAAGTCAAAGTTAGAGATATCAAATTTTTTAGGCTTACCATAAACTACCATTAGTGAGAACAAAACCTGTTTGTTAAACAGATGAAACTTGAGCCCTGTCAATTTAAACCAGAAAGGAACAATTGGTGGCTCTTCTCTAGCATTGAAGGAAGGAGTCCACTTAACCACCTTCATGTGAAAAACTTCTTTTCATCACCAATATAGAAAAAATCAGGGCATAGTCCAGCACTTTATAAATTTTGATCAAGATGTGTTATCCACCGTCATCTCCACAATCTAACTACCAATCAGTTTAAGATTTGTGAAAAGCTTTCAGAAAATCTCCTTTTTGGATGATTAAAATTGGACTTACCAATGTAAACTTAAGGGTCTCAACAAGCTCCAAACATTCATCTTTGGAGTATTCCTGACTTCTTTCTTCAATAAACCAACTGAAGTAGTGCCAAACAACTCATGGAAGTTATGAGGAAAAAGTAGATTGCCAACATCCAACTTAATTGTTGAGTTATCCCTAGCCAAGATTTCCATGTAAGATGGCTTCTCCATGCTATAAACCAATGGAGCAACGACTGGTGAACATTGGAATCAATGGCCATGAAAAGTAACACTAAAGGAAGAAGCAAGGAGCACCATTTTGATCTTTTATTTTCATAGATATCATCTAATTTGTAGTAATCTCTTAGAAAGAGTACATAAAAATTATAATAAGGTGAAAAATAAAGATATTTCTTTGTATATTTGATGGTTAAGTGTGTCATTATCTTTTGTGTATCAGTCTTTGTATATCATTACATCTATATCAATTGTTTGTATTTGTCTATGAATAACTATAATGAAGTAACCAAATTTTTAAGATACTATTCAAAACTCATTAAATGAACTCAAGGGATTGTCCAAGCTTCTTAAAGTGCACAAATAAATGTGTTATTTCTGTGTGTAACATAACTTGAGGGGTTAAAAATATTTTGGATCTAAAAAGAATATATATGGTAACTTGTTTTCATTGATACTTTGAAAGTTGATAGAGATCCTATGATATGCTACTAAAGGGATGTAGTGCTTAACTGCATCTACTCTATTTATTTTAAGCACAAAGAATGATCCCTCTAGCAAGGGAATACCCACTTGTTCTTTAAATTCTCTTAAGCCCACAATCTATTGTTCTATCCCGAACATGATGTTGTACTGATTAATGCCTGAGACTATTCAAAACATATGTATAAAATCATGATGGGAAGACTCAAATTCTTGAGCATTGGGTCAATGAATATAGGATAAGTTGTGTAGGGCATTTCTATTAATGTAGGTGAATTATCGAGTCCCAAAGCATAACTTGGTGGGTCCCTAAAAGTTTTAATGGATGATTTTCTTTAAAAAAAAGAATAAAAGGTCCATTGTCCTTCAAAATATCCAAAAGATCATAAAAGTGTTCAGGGCATACCCCTAAATAACTTTTAAAACCCCTTGAACCTTTTCAAGTTCATTTAAAATTATTATGTTGTATAATTGATCATCCAAAGTTAGATTTAACTTCAATGGATTAAACCACCCTGTGCTCAATTTTAATCATCCCATGAGTGGGGTACTCAAACATTCACTTGATGTTTTATTTAAAAGTTATGTAAATGGATGCCCTTAAGGGCAAGCTCAAGTCATTCAGGATCTTGGACCTACAATTGAAGTTGGGCTTGTAGTGTTTAAAGGTGTTCATTAATTAATCTTGTTCCGCTTTTCTAATTCTCATTAAAAAGGTTTAAGCATCAAGCCTAACTTACAACTAAGCCCTTAAATTCAATCTTTAGTGTGGTACATTTGTAACAATAAAAAAAGTTAACTTAAGTAAATTTAATTCTCATTAAAGCTCATGCTTGCTATATAATCACCCAATAGGTGCTTCAAATAAGTGAGTTGTTTTCTTCCTAGCTTATTAGGATCATCCAATTAGTTTAACTTCCAAGTTATAATGATTTAGAAAAAATATACTTTTATCGTTGTTATGAAAAAGTGACAAACTGGTTTCTACCTCTTAACCCATTATATTTCAAACATCCAAAGAAGTTTATTATGATCAATATTACCCATTTACCCTTTGACATAGCCTAAAATTTAATTAGGGCATCAAAATTCCAAAATTACCATTTTGCCCTTATGGCTCTTCACTTCATAACTCATTAAATTGAACTCAAGGGAATTGGAAATTTTTAAGGTACCCATTCATGGGTCAATTGAAATATTAGAGGAGAAATTATGATTTTTTTATCTTTATTTGTTGTTTAATAATTATTTTAGCTCAAAAATAAGGATTTTCAATGTTAATTTAGTTAATTAATCAAAGTAAAGTTTCTATCCTTAGCAAAATTATTGGAGTCTCACCTAGGCTAGAGGAACACTTGGACCAAACTTCATGATTTTTTGAATTATGTTTTAATTAATATAATTATTCATTGATTTTAGTGATTAATTAAATAAAAAATATAATTTAATTTCAAAATTTGATTTAAATATTTTCATTAAATCTCTCTAGGTCTAGACAACTCAAAGAAATAAACTTTTTATTTTTTTTATTTTTTTATTTTTATTTTTTTATTATAATTATTTTAATGAAAAATTAAGAAAAACACATTTTTTAGCATTTAAGAATTTATAACTACATCAGAAAAATTAGAAAAAATATTTTAAAGGATCATAAGTGACCAGGGAATAATTTGAAACACTTTGGTGCTTTTTTAAATTTTTTAATTTATATTTATTTTTAATTTAAAAAGTAGCTAAAAAATGTAGTATTTATTTTAATATAAATTTAATTTTTCTTAGGTCCCTCTGATTACAAGGAACCCCCAAAACCATTTTCATAATTTTTTTGATTATATTTTGTTTAATATAATTATTTTAATGCTAAAATCCCATTTTACCGTGAAAAATAGACATTCATATTAAATAAATTTTAAATAGGTTTCAAATTTTTTACCTAGGGTTCAAATGATGAGTATTTATTTTGTGAAACAATCTTTACAAGTTTTTTTGGATTATATTATATTTATTTGAATTTTTATGAGTTTTAATAATTTAATTGGCTATGATAATGTACATAATTATTTAAACGCATTTTACATTTTTTTCTAGAGTCCTCTAACCACAAGGAACCTACCAAAATAAGTCTCATATTTTTTTTTTATTTTTATTTTAGTTTTTATTATTATTTTAAACAAAAATAGGAAATTAGTCTTGAAAAATAGGCCTTTTAGGGTTAGAGGTGTTCTCTCACTTTGGAAAAATCAAAGAATATCTCTAACAACATGCAAAATAAGCTCTCCAAATTTCAAGCCATGGTGATTAATATTTAATTAAAATAATTAAAATTCACTATGGAATATTTAATTAGTTTAAAGTAAAATACATAGTAAAATAGTTTTTTTATTTTTAGTTCATAATTTTCTCCTCTGTTCATTGAGCAACATGGTATTTTTTATTTAATTTTTATGATTTTTCTACACCAAGTTATGGATTTTTAAAGTTTCTAAATTTAAATAAATAAAAAATGCCTTATTTTTCTACTTATCCATGCAACGCCACACAATCTTATGATGGCTCTGAAGCTCTCGTGGCGAGCTCCCATTCGATGCCACCTTCTGCATAGCACTGACATGACTTGCGCTTTATGGATAGATCCCTAGCCCAACTCCTCCTCCGCCGTTCGATCAATACACGCACAAATGGATGACAATCATTCATCATCCCCAAGTGACTCAACTCGAGAACCGTCCAACTTCTAGATCTAAAATCTCGCTCGATACTCAACCAAATCACATGGGTTTTTTTTATAGCTTCATCTAGTCAAGGCAAACCTATCTATACGGTTGATCAAGCATGAAACACAAGTCCACTTTACAATCAATGAAATTGAGTCTAAAATTAGTGATTTTGGAATATACCTTTGTGCAAGAGGTGAGGCCTTGATTGGGTGCTTGTGTAAGTTTTAGTAGAGTCCAACGAACCTCCTTGAAGTGTCACCTTCCTTTGGTATAGAGTATGAGTAGGAATTCAACCAACAGGTGGTGCAACCTTGGTCGAGGAGTGGGTTAGAGGGCTCAAAGGATGGGTTTTCAGTGGCAAATTCCTCTTTTGCTCTGAGGAAGCTTAAGGGTGAATTGATTGGAAGTTTGGTGAAGGTTTGTGAAATAACATAAATGTCCTAAATTTTGAACTCAAAATCCTAGTAGATGATAGTGATTTTATATATGCTCAAAAATTCAAGAATTTGATACTACGCCTAGAAGATTTAGATCCCCGGCAACGGCGC
>NW_018165142.1:133571-136865 GCF_001263595.1 Phalaenopsis equestris | reverse complement strand
AAAAACTTGACAACAACAAAAACTTGACAACAATTATAGATTTGATAAAGATCTGTATAAAATATTCAATAATTGCAAAGTCACACTTATTAACCCAAGTATATGTATCGCTCAAGTAATACAGAGCTCTAATGCAGTCCTAGATATCGATCCCAAAAAGAGTAGGTGGTTATTTTTATTTTAAATAATAGTTTTCTTAGATAGTCACAAAGTTTAAGAAGACTAAAGAATAATTTTTTTGTGCATTAATGCTAGGAAACAATCTTATTTTATGAAAGCAAAAGGGATAACATCAATTATATTATAATTAACAAAACCTCAGCTAGGTTTAATGATAAAGTCATTAACAAGATGTGAGTTAAGACTTGGCATGAAGAAATAGTTCAATTGTACAAAAGACAACTTTTTGTAAGTGAATCACAAATAGAATGTTGACAAATGCTCAATATAAATTTTTATTTATTTTTTTGGTTCATTCTAATTTCAAATTATCTTACATGACTACATCCTTCATGAAATTAGAGACATTGAAGATATCAATGAGAAGTCCACTATCAAATACTTGAATAATATGAAGTTAAGATCAAATTTGTTTTAAAGAGAACTCATGGAATTGTAAGGCTAGATCCTCACTTTAGTTGTAAAACTCAAAATATTTTAGTAAATCAATTGGCCAGATTGAAAGTTAATTAAGATCTAAGTGAAAAAATCATCAAAATTTCTAAAAATTATCATGGCTTCACCAATTCAAATCACAATTTCACAAATCTCGAGACAAGGAGAAAGACAGAGAAAACTACTCAGATCTTATGGGGAAAACACAATAAAACTTGGAATAGATTTCATATATAAAAGCAAAGTCATACAAACTACAATAAGTAAATACAACTTATCTTGAATTCCTCCCCGGGGAACTCCTCAAGGTTCCTCTGAATTTCTCCCTTTCTTTACATCACACAAAATTCTCCTTCGAAGCGGCAAGGAGGAAGAAATCTCTCACTTTGCTTCAACTCTTACTTTCTCTCAAAGAATTCCTCACAATACCTAACCCAAAATGACACTCCCCTTAACACCCGTAGACCTCTCGACACTCTCTAGACACTCTGGACTCCCCTTTTTTGGCCTCCAAAATATTTCTCTTAAAGTTGTAGAAGAGTTTTCAAGAGTTGCCTAAGCGTCCCTTAAAAAATTGTCCACATTCAATGCATTATTGAGAGAACCGTAGTTCTCGCCGTTGGCAGCCTCGATGGCGCCATCGGTAGCGTCGATGGCTCCGTCGACAGCCTTCTAGAATATTTAATTTTGGATTCTCGGAAAAGACCCGTCGTTGGCGCCCAAGATCAAATCTTCATATTTTGGTCCTTTTTGCTCCAAATTCGCTCCTTTTTGCATTTATTTTATCCAATGACCATAATTCAACATACCTGCAACAAAACATCAAAAATACCTTTCTTTAAAGTGCAATATCATCAAATTTAGTGTAAAATAGGTATGAAAATCTCAACATATTTTTCTTTGGTCAAAATCCCCCAAACTTAACTATTACTTGTCATCAAGTAATTTTAGTACTCCATAAAAGTTATGATCTACTGTGGTAAAGTTTTAATTCAGACATATTATAAGTTTGATTTAAGTAAATAACATAGTAAGATTTTCAAAAAAGTTTTACGTAATTAAATTAACTCTGTAGGTACAAGACTTTCTAGTCATCAAGTTTAAGAGTTGTAGTTTTCTATTCATTTCAATAATGACTATATGTTGTAATATCAAGTCACTTGGAATATTCAAATTATAGGAACTTCATGAGAACACAACTAGTAAAAATACTATTTCATAAATATAAGTTCAGGAATGTATTTATGTTTTTTCTTTAGGTAGGTCCAAGTGAAGCCAATTTTTTATTTGGCATCTCCTCAAGCTTCTCCTCACTTATATATATATATATTTTCTTTCAATCCTAAATATTTTTCTTTTCTTTTCAGGGATTGTTGTCAATATTTTCTTTTTCTTTTTCAAGTGAAGATTACTATATCTGGATAGCGTTTAATAAATTTTAACTCACTATCCTCCTCTTAAAGTTAAAACCTTTTTCTTTTCTTCACTTTATAAATTCATATTATTTTTGATGATTTTTCATAAAGTCTCATTCTTTTCTTCTTACATGAAACTCTAAGATTCTTAATACTTTAAAAAAGTTAACTATAGTCTTATTCTCTTATACTAAATATCTTAATCTACAAAATTAATTTTCCTTACAAAAATATTCCTTTAAATCTATCATAATATTTAAATATCTACAAAATATAGTTTTCTGAATTAAATTCACTAGAAAAAATCATATTAATAATTTTTAAAAATATTTAAATTGAGAACATATAATAGTTAATCTTTTTCTTCTCTCCCCCCAAACTTAAATTTTTCAATAAGAAATAATACAGGTGGAAAGAAAAATTCTAAATATAAATCATACCTCAGTACTTTAGGCATTTTCATCATTCTGGAATTTTTGCAGTTCCTTCTCAAAATTTTACTTCAACTGGTTTGTAATTTTAGGAGCTTTCTATGTATATAAATCATTAGAGAAGTTGTTATAATGAAATTTTGAAATAAGTACAAAACTAAACATTATACAAACACAATATTTCATTAACACATCACAATAATAAATAAAAAACAATTACAAATACAAAATCCACAATATTAAACAAAAAACAATTACAAATATATCAAAATGCAAATAAAAATCACATCACATTACAATTTTACCTATTACAACTACAAATGTATTACAACTACAAATGCAATTTTTAAACTACAAAACTAAATACTTATGCAAACATAAAATAAAATAGACAATAAAATGAAAGTACAAACAACATACATCTATCTTTATCAATAAATCACAAAACAAAAGTGCATCAATCTCTATAATATATCAAAATCCCATATTATATCCTCGTCTCCCTGGTCAGTAGGTGGATTAGGCTGATACTGAGCATAACAGGGACATTTAGGAAAAGTAACATCAGGCTCACCTTTGTAGTGTCGGGTCTGAGCTTCGTAGTAAGCTTTCTCAAAGTCAGAATGCCTCTGTAGATACGCACTATCATGATCATATCTACATTCTAATCCCCCAATTCTTTCATTTATTTTCTCTATACGTTTCTGTAGCAAGGTTAACTCATTCATTAAATCATTCAGGGTAGAGGAGCTAGAGGAAGGAAGGTCATAACTAGTAGAGGGGATATCTCTACTAGTAGAAGGTTCTTTACTCCTACTCCCAGATCTCCATGC
>NW_018165142.1:126362-133508 GCF_001263595.1 Phalaenopsis equestris | reverse complement strand
ATCTCCAGCTTCAACTTCAGAAAGTTGGCAAAGTGCATAAATGAGGTCAGGATGTCCCAGACCTCCACTTGATTCACTCCTTATCGTGGTCAAAATATTCTTATAAATAATTCTCCCCACATTTATAGTCCAATTATTCTAAATACAAAAATTCAGAATAGCTCTATATCTTATTACCTCAGTATGGTGATAGGTTGGTAACAAAGTAGAGGAAATAAAATAGTGTCACGCTTTAGATGTGACATTTAACATGGAAGCAAAAAAAATTACCCGTTCTCGCTGCTTTATCATCTTTCATGTCCTTTTTCCATGTTCCTTTCCCATCAGTGAGAAAGTTGATCACATCATTCATCGGGCCTTCCACTGAAGGTTTCATAATTGAATTGCAGATATAGGAGTTTGGGACTTCATAAAATGAGTTAATGCGGGCGGCACTAAACTCAACAAAACACCCTCTTACTCAAAAGGTTCCGGTTACTCCAACGGTTCTGTCCTCATAATGGAATGCATTGGCATAAAATTCTTTCACAATAGTTACAGCAGCCTTATTGGTGGCATAACATAAGTTTTCTCACCTCTGTTCGGTAATAACTCATTTAACTTCTCCTCCTGGACTCTCAAAAACATGAACTTGTATACATTTCTTCCCTTGAAATACTGAAGTAAATCTCGACTCAGCCTTCGCATTATTGAAGCGAGACTCATCAAACTCCGGCAATCTCACGTCGCCTCTTTTGTTATGGAGCCATTTCAATCTAATCAAAATTATAAGAAAATTCCAAAATACACTTCAAATACTCAAATAATGGCTTCTAAGAGTGACTCTAAGAGTTCAAAACTAGGTTCCATGAATTTCTTCCAAATATTTTCTCCACATTCTCAATTTTTTTGGATCTTCTCAATGTGGGAGAAATTCAAGGTGAAAATCAAATATTTTTAGTTTGGAGTGAAGCTCTTACCGAGGGATGATAAAATCATCTGTCTAAACGCTTTGAAATTGCACTAAATCCAAGATCTCTCAAGCCCTAGGTCAAAATTTTCATTTTTTAGAGGAAGGGGATGATGAATAGTGGTCATTGATTGGTCAAAATTGCGGTTAAAAGTATTTTTTTTGTATCTCGCCATCGACGGGGTCTTCAACACCGTCAGTGAGCTCTATTGAATTAAATAGCCTAAGTCTTCGGAAAAATTTGCCGTCAGCGGCGTCGATGGAGCCGTCAGTGAGATTGTCAAAATTTGTTCAATTTCCAGATTTTTACTATTTTGGTAAATTCTAAGCCTCGTCGACATCTGTTTAACCATTCTAGACATAAAATTTTAAGTGATTAAATGATGTACTAACACAAATAAAGATTCACAACATAAAACATAACAATTATATGTAAAATCCAGTTGTTACAATACACGTTACATGAGACACATAAATTTGGTATTTTCTCAACCTAAACACATCAATTCAGCATCACAATCCAAGCCACAACACTCTAAACACTGAAAACAAAACATTTTATGCTTAATCTCAACTATACTGAGATCTAAATGAAAAATTTGAAAGTAAAGCAAACACATAAGTTTAAATCAAATCACACACATAGACATATAGATAGTAAAGTAAAGTAAATCTACTATTCCGATTCAGTGCTTATTTCTCCTCTGATATCACCCATCGATTGAACATGAACAAAGAGGTTATAAAAGGGTCGGTATGAGAATTCTTCAGTAGAGTTCTCTTCTATCAATCCCATCTTTCTCATCAATCATATCAAACTTCCTTCGATATGTCCAGAGTGATCACCATGCTCTTTCATCCTCCAGTCTAGATGATCAAAAAAATTAGAGATATTGTTAATTATATTCATAACATTTTGTACCTCTTTCTCCATTTTCTTGATTCTGTGCAAGATCACTAGTGTCTTGTCTGGAATTAGAGGCTGAATAGGTAGTGAATTTTGAGACGATTGATCTACAATAATAGTCATATCATTCTCATCTTCATTGGCTACGAACTTCTCAGTTGGGTCTAAAGGCTTCCAAGGTAGAAATATCTTTTCCCAACTCTCATAAGATACTTGGAATTTAATGCAGAGTAAAAAGATTGTTGAAGGATGTCCAAGCCCATAAGTTGATCCATGAACGCTTAGGCCCAAAAAAGACTTCATGATAACAACACTTTCTTTAGTAACTTTACCGACCTTCATTGTCGGTAATATTTTTGTAGAAATGAAGAAGTGCCAGTGTTTAGCAACAAGGTTTAGAAGTGTAATAGAGAAACTAATATACTCGTTCTCTCATTTCCAAGTCTCCAGTCTCGTCCATCAAATATTGGTAGATCTCATTCATCATATTTCTTGTCGGGGCGAAGTTGGAATAATGGCAGACAGGAACATTCTTGATCATATATAACTCATTAATCCGTGTAGGAGTAAATGTTTTCCTTCTCCCTCGCACATAGACGACTCCCTGATTGATTCCATGGAAATTAACATAAAACTCCTTCACCACAGGAACGACTACGGCAACAGTAGTATAGCACAACACTTCCCATCGTCGCCGTACAATCATCTATTCAATTACTGTCGAAGGATTGTTCAATCCTCAATTCATGAATCCTCTTTCTTTGATTAATCTCCTCTTTTCTAGCACTTTGTTGAAGATTCATTGTACCTTGAAAGTAACAAATTTTCTCGGGTTGAACACTCAAAATCTAGGATTTTCAGTGGAATTGGAAGCCATAGGGATAAATTTGGTGGAGTTTCAATTCTTTTTGGAGTTTCAATTCTTTTCTGAGTAATATGAATTTAAGATCCAAGTTTGGAAGTTTATAGCGAGTAAATCCCACCTAAAACCGTGAAAAACCGCCATTTCAAACTGTGGAAACAGCCATCTCACCATTCTTACGGTCGATGGCATCGATGGTGTCGTCGGCAAGCCTTGAAAATTAATTGTCTAGACTCTCGAGAAAAAACTCGTCGTCAACGGAGTCAATCCCGCCATCGGCGCCAAGGAAAAAATTTCACAGTTTCACTCTGGTCCGAATGCGTTCCAATTTTCTCTATGGTCCAATTTTTATGATGATTCAAGGGTAAATGTGAGTAGTAGAGTTCAATACTACCACAAACTAACGATAATTTCAAACAAAAACACTATAATCACAATAAAAATAAAGATAATTATGGGTTGCCTCCCATAAAGCTCTTGGTTTAACGTTGTCAGCCCGATCTATTCAGATATTATTCAAGTTGACTGACCATTAAAATCTATTTAAAATTTGGTCTTTTACCCTCAAAATACGGCTTTAATCCGTGTCCATTTACTTTAAATCTATTATTAGTCTTTTGATCTTCAATTTCAACAGCTCCGTAAGTATAAACTTGAGTCACAGTAAAGGGTCCTAACCAACGAGACTTCAATTTCCCAGGGAATAACTTCAGCCTTGTAGTATAAAGCAAAACTTCTTATCCTAGTTCAAAGTTCTTCTGGTTAATCTTTCGATCATACCATAAATTAAGTTTTTCCTTATAAATGCTATCGTTATCATAAGATTCATTTCTTAATTCTTTCAATTCATTCATTTGTAACAATCTCTTCTCACCAGCATCTTTCAAATTATAATAAATTATAATCAAATTATAATTGAATTCTCTAATCGCCCAATATGCTTTATGCTCCAATTCTACTGGTAAGCAATAAGTCTTTCCAAAAATCAGCTTGTAAGAGTCATTCCAATATGAGTTTTATAAGCAGTCCGGTAAGCCCATAATGAAGTATCCAGTCTAGTAGACCAATCTACACTACTAGGATTTACGGTCTTTTACAATATTTGTTTAATCTCTCTATCAGAAACTTCATCTAAGCCATTAGTTTGAGGGTGATAGGAAGTACAGATTCTGTGAATAACATTAAATTTTCCTGCCAATTTCTTTTTGTATTTGTTCCTGAAATGGGATTCTCCGTCAGTGATAATCACTCCCGGCATTCCGTATCTAGTGAAAATGTTTTTCATTAAAAGTCTTGAAATACTTTTAGCGTCACAACGAGGTAAAGCTTGTGCTTCGATCCACTTTGAAACGTAGTCTACCACAACTAATATGTATAAGTTCTCAGATGAAGGAATAAATGGTCACATGAAATCGAATCCAACATCAAAGATCTCAACTTCTAACATGAAATTAAGAGGCATTTCATTTCTTCTAGATATATTGCCTACTCGTTGGCATCGATCACAAGTTTTTATGTATCTGTAAACATATCTAAAGAGAGTAGGCCAATAGAATCCAGCTTGTAAAATTTATAAGCAGCTTTATCAATTCTAAAATATCCTCCAAATTCAGAATCATGACATTTATGAATAATTAATTCAGTTTCTTCATAAGGTACACATCTTCTCATAATAAGATCCTTACATTATTTATATAAATAAGGCTCATCCCAAAAATATGCTTTCGCATCATGAATGAATTTTGTTTGCTGTTGCAATGTCAGCATAGGTGGCAAAATATCACTTACAATATAATTAACAATATGAGCATACCATGGTATTTTCCACTAATTAATATTATAGAGTTGTTCATCAGGGAAACTGTCTGTAATTTCATTGTCAGTGTCAGATAATTCATGATATTCTATTTTTGATAAATGAACAGCAATTTGATTATCAGTTCCCTTTCTATCAATAACCACAAAATCAAACTCTTGCATCAAAAGTATCCATTTAATTAACCTTGGATTAACATCCTTCTTTTGCATCAGATATTTAATAACAGAGTGATCAGTGTGCACAACACATTTAGTCCCAATTAAATAAGATCTAAATTTGTCAAAAGCATACATTATAACCAGTAACTATTTTTCAGTAATAGTAGTTAATTTGAGCATCGTTATAAGTTTTACTAGCATAGTATATAACTTTAAAAATCTTATCATACCTTTGTCCAAGAACAGCTCCAATAGCATAATCACTTCCAATAGCATAATCACTAGTAATCACTAGTATTGCACATCAGTTTGAATGGTTTCTCCCAGTTAGGTGAAACTGTTATAGGGGCTATGATTAGCCTCTCTTTTAATAACTCAAAGGCGTTTAAACAGTCTTCAGTAAACTCAAATTTCTTATCCTTTTCTAAAAGTTGGCATAGAGGTTTGGTAATTTATGAATAATCTTTAATAAAACGTCAGTAAAAACCAACATGTCCAAGAAAACTTCTAACCCCTCTTACATTAGTAGGAGGTGTTAATTTAAATATAACTTGAATTTTTGCAGGGTCTACTTCCATACCATTTTCCAAAATTTTATGCCCTAAAACTATTCTTCCTGCAACCATAAATTGACATCTCTCCCAATTTAGAACTAAATTAGTTCTTTCACTCTAAAATTATTTCAAGATAATTTAAGCATGTGTCAAATGATGTTCCAAATATAGAGAAATCATCCATAAACACTTTTATTCCATCATCAATTAACTTACTAAATACAGACATCATACATCTCTGGAATGTTGCAGGTACATTACATATTCTGAAAGGTATTCTTCGAAAAGCAAAAGTTCCAAAAGGACTAGTAAATGTTGTCTTTTGTTGATCCTCAAGAGCAATAGGAATTTGATGGTAGTCGGTATATCCATCTAAAAAATAAAAATATTTGTGCCCAACAAGTTTATCCCATATTTGGTCTAGGAATGGTAAAGGGAAGTGATCTTTCCTAGTGGCAGTGTTTAATTTTCTATAATCAAAGTAAATATGCCACCCAGTAACTTGTCTGATATGTATTAATTCATTATTCTCTTGTGCTTCAGTAGTCACCCCTCCTTTCTTAGGAACACAATGAATTGGACTTACCCAAGCACTGTCCGAAATAGGATATATAATTCTAACGTCGAACCATTTCAAAATTTCCTTTTTGACTTACTCTTTCATCATTGGGTTCAATCTCCTTTGTGGATCAACTCTTGGTTTATATTATTCATCCAGTATTTCATCCCATCCAGTATAATTCTATGCATACAAATTGAAGGACTGATTCCTTTAATATCAGCTAAGGTCCAACTAAAAGCTTTCTTATATCTTTTTAATGTATCCAAAAGTCTTTGCTCTTGCAAATCATTTAACTCTAAAGATATAATAACAGGTAATGTAGATGAGTTTCTAGAAACACATACTTCAAGTGGTTAAGCAATGTTTTCAACTCAAGTTCAGGTGGTTTTATAATTGATGGAACTAGATTCTTATCAGCATTTCCTGTAATATTCAGCATCTCAAATCTTTCTTAAACATAATCTAATTCTTTATTTTATATTTCTTTCCAAATAATTTCATCTTTTTCTTCATAATCTTTTTTTTCTTCAAAATATTCTTTAAAATGCTGGGTAGATGTTCACTAATAACTTAATCTTAGTCAATAGATGTTCACTAATTTTCATGCGAAAATATTCATTGTCTCTTTCAACAGCAGGGTATTTCATAGATTTTACAATGTTAAAAGTCACTTCTTGATCGTTAACTCTCATAGTTACTTCTCCTTTTTGAACATCTATTATAGCTCTTCCAGTAGCTAAAAAAGGTCTCCCTAAAATTATAAGTATTTCTTTATCTTCCTCCATATCTAAAATAATAAAATCCACAGGAAAGATAAATTTATCAACTTTTACTAACACAACTTCTATAACTCCCTTAGGATAAGTAACTGAACGATCCACTAACTGAAGAGTTACAAAAGTAGGTGAGACTTCTCCTAATCCTAATCTTTTGAAAATTGATAGAGGCATAAGATTAATGATGGCTCCCAAATCTCATAAAGCTCTTCCATAAAATCTTTCACCGATAGCACACGGTATAGTGAAACTACCTGGATCTTTTAATTTTTCAGGAAGCTTTTCTGAATAATTGCACTACACTCTTCCCTGAATGCAACAGTCTCATTATCAACGAACTTCCTTTTTATGTTCAAAATATCTTTCATAAACTTCAAATAATTGGGCATTTGCTCTAAAGCTTCTACAAAGGGAATATTTACCATTAATTTCTTACAAATTTCTATAAACTTGGAAATTTTTCAATCCGACCTTCACTACCTTTACTCTCTTTGGTGTTGCTTCAATCTTTGAGGAAATGGTGGTAGTGGTTTCTCCACAGTAATTTTCATTGGTGTAA
>NW_018165142.1:124415-125756 GCF_001263595.1 Phalaenopsis equestris | reverse complement strand
CCCAGATGAATTCTCTTCCATCATAGTAGGTGTTGGAGAATAATTCATTCCATAATGATCTAATTTCTTTGATATTGCAACAATTTGCAAAGCTAACATTGATATTGCATCAGAATCGTGGATACTAGCTACTCTTTTAGGATTTAGCCTTTCATAGGGCCATTGAAAATTGTTGGTAGCCATATCTTCTATTAACGAATATGTCTCATCAAAAGGTTTTGATATTAAAGAACCACGAACCGCAGCATCTATAATCGATCAAGCGATCCCACTAATCCATTATAAAAAGTTTGAATTATCAAACAATATGGTAACGAATGATGTGGGCACTTCCTAAGAGGATCTTTAAATCTCTCTCAAGCTTTATATATCAACTCTCCATTAATCTGACATAACGATCTTATGTCATTTCTAAGTTTAGCAGTAGCAGTTTTGGGTGGAGGGAAATATTTGGATAGAAATTTCTGTGAAAGTTCTCCCCCACTTCTAATAGATCCAAGTGCTAACAAATTTAACCACATCTTAGCCTTATCCTTTTGCGGAAAAGGAAAAAATCTAAGTATAACAACATCGTTCGAAACTCTGTCATATTTAAAGGTAGCATAAAGTTCTAAAAAACTAGCGAGGTGTAAATTAGGATCTTCATTTGGTGTACCTTTGAATGCGTCAAAAATATCAACATCATTACCTCTCTAAATGTAAAATACACATTTTCATGCATATGTTTATGAAACCAAGGTGTCATAAGCATAAATATGAAACTTTGGGTGTTAGACATTTAAATATGTTAGAATTTCGTTATGTATGTAAGTTTCCCTTTTTTTTAATCTTTTTCATATCGGAAATTAAATTTTGTTTTTTCTTAGTTTTCTAATTCTCCTAACAATGCATTTTAATTCTGAATCGTAGGGTATAAGATTTTCAGGTCTAAATTTACGCATACAATTGAAATCAGTACACAGAAATATGGTTAACTAAATATGAAAATAAGTTGCAATTAAAGTAAAAGTTTTCTAATAGTCATAATTTGTCTGTTACTCGAATTATGATTTTTCTTAATCTAATTTTTACTCTTCAGCAACTGTGCCAAAAACTTGACATCGACTTTATATATGCTCAAAATACAAGAATTTGATACTGAAACTAAAATATTTAAATAATCCTGCTTTATTTGCTATTTGCGTCATTATTTTTAGTGGATATATTTATACAGTTTTTGTATAAGATATTCAATAATTGCAAAGTCACACTTATCAACGCAAGTATACGTATCGCTCAAGTAATACAGGGCTCTAATGGAGTCATGGATATCGATCCCACAGGGAGTAATATTAGATGCTA
>NW_018165142.1:85223-124350 GCF_001263595.1 Phalaenopsis equestris | reverse complement strand
TAAAATAAAAATGTAATTTTAATAAACTCTCAATCAACTAATTCTACTAATAAAGTTTCTAATGTGAAGTTCAATATATAAGAAAGCATCATTCTCCTTGTCAAGAAATTTAAGTGAATGGATAAATTGAATTTGTTTAAATTGTATTGTGTCAAATAGGAACATACATATTCTTTACCCTTTAGACTAGACATAAAGAACATTGACTAATCATATGCATGGTTAATGAATCTAAGGCTAGGTTGGGAGAATACCGGCTCTCACTTCGGAGCTCCCATGTTCCCCTCGCCTGAGGGCTAACATCTACACTTCAGCACCCAAACGATAGGACCGAATTGAGGATTTTAGTCTGTCACTCTAAAATCTCTAATTCTACGCCCGTTTCCCTATTTATTTGCACCCAACTTTTAAGGACTTTGACCTCCCTAAATCTTGGATGTAATCCTCACTTTAGTTATAAAACTCAACATATTTTAACACAAATCAATTGGAGATTGAAAGTAATTTAAGATTAAAGTGAAAAGATCATCACAACTTCTTTAACATTCTAATGGCATAACCAATTCAAATCACCATTTCATAAAATCTCAAGACAAGAAGAAAGACAGAGAAAACTATTCAGAACTCATGGAGAAGATACGACAAAACTTGGATTTCATATATAAAAGTAAAATCATACAAACTACAATAAGTAAATACAACTTATCTCGAATTCCTCTCCAAGTAACTCCTCGAAGTTCCTCTAAATCTCTTCCTTTCTTTACATTACACAAAATTCTCCTTCGAAGCGACAAGGAGGAAGAAATCTCTCACTTTCCTTCCACTCTTGCAATCTCTCAGAGAATTCCTCACAATACCTAACCCTAAATTACACTCCCCTGGACACCCGTAGACCTCTCAACACTCTCTGGACACTCTGGACTCCCATCTTTTGGCCTCCAAAATGTTTCTCTTAAAATTATAGAAGATTTTTCAAGAGTTTCCTAAGCGTCCCTTCAAAAATTGTCTACACTCAATACATCTATTGAGATAACTGTCGTTCTCGCCGTCGATGGCCTCAATGGCGCCTTTGGCAACCTTCTATAATATTTAACTCTGGACTCTCGAGAAAAACCCGTCGTCGGCGGCGTCTATTGCTCCATCGGTGCCCAGATCAAATCTTCATATTTTGTTCATTTTTGCTCCAAATTCACATTTTTTTGCATCTTTTTACTTCAATGACCATAATTCAACATACCTGCAACAAAACATCAAAAATACCTTTCTTTAAAGTGTAATATCATCAAAATTAGTGTAAAATAGGTATGAAAAACTCAACATAATTTTCTTTGGTCAGTAGGACAGTAGCGATGTAGGCTGGGAACAATGAGATTAAACTTAGGAAGGCTTGACAAGGCTCTAGAAGGATTTTGGCAGAATCTTCCTAAGGAATTGGATCTTCTCCCTTCTTAACCGTGAGAGGGGTCCTATTAGAGTGAGCCATCGCTCGCACCATGGTAAGCCAGGGGGGAGTGAGGTCTCTTATGTGGAGGGATAAACGATGCAATTGTCCAATAAGGTTAATCCATCTTAGAGAGTTCCAATTTTTTGGTTTGATCCATTTAGGACCACTCAGGTATAGTGCTTTCCAGCCACTAGGCCAGCCTGCTAGGGTTGAGCTGGATTAGAGGAGTCAGGAGAGTTTAATCGTGATGGTTTGGGGGCTTGGAAAGGCTGGTGGGAAGGACCCCCTTGATTTAGCAAATTTTAAGAAGAAATCCTCTAATTCAAGGGAACCTTGGTCCATGGCACCATTAGGGTGGGCTAGGTGGATCTAGGTTGGATCTTAGGGTCAAAATTGTGGTTGCGGTGACCAAGGTTGGACTAGACCAACTGGCTTGAAGTGAATTTAGGGCTTGAATTCAAAACTTGGGATTTGGCTTCAAGTTGGGTTGGCCTTAGCTAGAGCTTGGATTTAGGTAAATTATATGTTCAATTTGGTGTAGAAGATTTCCATGAGTCATTTGGAAGTCAATTGGCTTAAAATTGGGAAGTCATGAAGTTTAATTTAAAGAGATTTGGATTTTGGGGTAAAATTGGGGGTTTTGGTTTGGGTTGAATTTATACTTGGTTTGAGTTTGTATTTAGGCCAAATAAGTGTTCAGTTTGGTCTAGGGGAATTTTATGAAGAGTGTGGGAAGTGAATTTGGTGGAATTGAATGGGTTAGGGAATTTAATTTGGTGGAATTTTAAAATTAGGCCAATTTGGGGAATTTGGATTAGGCTTAAGATTTGGACTTAAAATTTGATTCAATTGAGCTAGAATTTAGTTTCAACTGGGTTGGAACATGATGAAATTTTATTTGATTTGAAATTGGGGAAGATTAAAATCAATTTGATGGAAATTGGGGGTGAATTAGGGGAATTTAAGCCTTTAAGGGTAAAATTGGGATTTTGGTCAAAATTGGTCAATTTGTTAAAATTGGGCCCAATGAGTGGTTAGGATTGGTTTTATAGAAGTTTGGAATGATTTGGGAGGTTATGGGGATTTTTGAGCCAAGAGGGGCATTTTAGTTATTTTGGCAATTTTAGGGGTATTTTGAAAATTTTAAAAATTTTGTTTTGGGTAATCTGAGTGGTTTGGGATGATTTTTTTATAAAATTTGAAGATTTTGGTCATTTGAGAAAATTAGGGTTCTAGGGGTATAATGGTAATTTTTGGAGATGTTTCGGGCTAAAAAGCCAATATTGGAATTTTTTAGTAAAATTGGAGTTTAATGAGGAGGTCAATCACAAAATTACACTCATGGTGCCATGAGACCAAGGAAATCCTCTATTTTAGGTCCTCCTTGTGTTGGTTCTAATCATCCTCACCAAAAGCTAAGGGTTTGGGGAGACCACCCAGATGAGTTTCCAAAAGAGTAGGGAATCAGGATAAACATGTATGTTTGGTTTAGGATTTTAGGTTGTGAGTTAAGGTGAGGGGTTCAAGTGTGTGTGTGTGCAGGACTGACCAAAACCACACCACCCACGGCTAACCCTAAGGCCAAACAATCCTATGGGGACTCTTCTTGAGCTCCCCATGTTGGCTCCATCCTACTAAGTGTTAGAAGTTAGAACCAAACATGTGGAACTCCGAGAGTGTAAGGAACTATTTAGAACCAAACATGGGGTAGGGTTCCGTTACTAGTTTTCTAGGATAGTCAACAGAAAAGTCTTATGGTTAGATCCTAGGCTTCTAAGGAAGAAAGACTAGACCTCAAAAAATCATTTCAAACTTAATTCCTAGATAATTTACGTACAATTTAAGACGAGTTTTACTAAGTCAATAAGAAGAGTTTTTCCTTCCCCTTGGGATCGTTACTTGGGGATTAAAAGAAATTCCTATATTTCTTGAAACAATACATGCACTTGTGTAGTATCCGTAGTGTGTACAATTGAGTTGTGGAGAAATACAAGAATTATTTGTTAATTGAAATTGAAGAAATTACACACTAAGCACACACCAATTGTATTTATGGGATCATACCATCACTCTAAGTTTCAACTGTTTGGCTCAATCCTTGGGATGAAGAAATTTTAAAGCTCAAGTAAATTTAATCCCCTTATACAAGCTAACCCTTTCCTCTATATTCTTAAACCATATCATCCTACAAAAATTTTCTAATGAATGAGAGATATATAAAGCATAACTTTAAATGAGTGTTCTTGAGAGTAATTATTGATATGTAATTAACTATGAGGGATTCCTCTCATAGGGATTTCAGACCCCATAATAAAATAAATGTTATTTTACACCTGCAAGATAAAGGAAAAATCTTGATTTCGTAGATCTATAAATCACAAATGTTTTCATTATCCGAGTGATTAGATCTAGACTATTATAATATTTTTATCTTTCAAGATAATTCATTGAATATCATATTAGCTCATTTAGAAAGAAATCTTTCGAGGTCTATGGTGACCTCTATAATAAAAAAATATGCCATCAATTACATATCAATAAACATAGGTTATCTTAAACCTAGGTTAGATATGTTATTCTTAAAGTAGTTAGCAAAATAATTTAGAATATCAAGTAATTTATTTCTCTTTTGCTATACTAAAAGTCCTTACCTCTCAAAATTTTATTAATCGTATGTCATAGAAACACAAGTTCTAACTTTATAATAAAATGAATATCTAAAATTAAAAAAATTTTCACCTCAAAATTAAAAAACCCAATATAAGATAGTTTAAGTGTGACAGAGTATCTCAAAATCTACAGATTTTCTACTCTTCCTCCTTCAAAATTTAATTAAAAAAACAAATTTTAACTTGTCAATTCCAATTTATTTCAAAATTAATAAGCTTGAATCTTAAAATTAAAATTTATAGAGACCCAAATACTATTTTAATCATGAGTATTCTTAAGAGATTTTCACTTGTAGGATCTTGATAAATATAAAACCATACATTTATATTGAACTTATACCATTAAATAAAATAAATATGGTATCACCTAATTTTGATATATGAAAAATCTCTAGTTAACATAAATCTCATTTTAAAAATCTTTTATTAAATATTTAAAACTGTTAAAAATTGTAATTATTCTCAATAATATTTGATCAAATGAATAAAAATTGTTTAACTTATGTGGCAATATATTTCTCCCACACAACTATAAGGCTTGCACTTATGTTTGCTTAAGCTTTTCTAAATATGACTATATTTAAACATAAATGGGATGCTTTTAGTCCTAACAAAAGCGTGAGTCAAATCACTTGTGACACTCAATTGATCACGAAATACAGCATGAGTTATATGTTTGTCATGCTCTTCTTAAATAAAATTTTTGATAAAAATTAAAATTCATATAAAAAGATGTTTGAGAAATAACCTTTATTGTTTGAATAGATTACAAACCTAATTTTATTTCACCATTAGCTTTTTAACAAACGCAAAATATACAGTGGTGTATGTAGCACAATTTTTCATTTAATATACATAAAATAAATAAATAAAAGCATTGCGTATGTGATATAAGAAAATGTAGTTAAAGCTACAAATTTAGAGAGTGGAGGGTAAAGTTGGAAAGAGATTTTATTTAGTGGAGGGTAATGAGGGTAAGGCTTTGATGGAAAGATCTAGCAGAGGAAGAGAGTAACTGAAAAAAATTTAAGAGAGAGAAGTGTGTATAAAAGCTAATAATTAAGTAGAATTGGGGAGGGATTATGAGAAAGAATGATTCATTTCCCCTCCTTATATGGCAACTTAATGGTGTTAAATAGAAAAAAAGATAGTTTCATTTAAGAAACTTGCCTATCACCAAGTCAGTTGTTTAAAAACATATAATTTTTTCTTTATCTACCGTATTGAAGGTAGGTATGGAATTAAATAATAATAACAAGGAGTTTGCGAACAAATTGGGAGAGTTCATCATACCAACCAAGTGTTGGCGTTGTGGATGCTTCAATTTAAATTTCTTACCCACCCAGCATATATAGTTTTCATGAAAATAAATAGGTTCTTTTTTAAATACAATGTAATTGATAAACATGTCAGAAAAAATTAAATTCCAAATCCCTACATTCACTTATAAAGCTCTTTCATTCACAAATTTTAATTCAATGCACACTCACCCCTCTCAACGCTTACAAACTTATGTGTTCCACACTAGCAAACAACCACTTTCTCTTCCAATGATTGCACCAACATTCCTGATCTCTTAACCTCACCAAATTTCTCCATCCACACATCCTGGTCCATCAAGTTGACATTACCTCCTATATTAGCATTTTCCACCTATTTGTGCCTTACACCCATCGTAAAAAAGGCTTAAAAACATTAAATACATAGCATATATTGATACTAAAGTTTTTATTTATTTCATTTCCAACTAAACACATGAATTAAATTTCTACTATTCATATTACAACAAATAATTAAAACTGGAACGTTGCAACTACACTGTGCTTAATTTACATTTTATTTAAAATGCATTAATTGAAAAGTGTATATTTGCAACAAAAAAAATTATTATAGGTAGACAATAGTTACTAGAAAGGAAAATATACTATAAAAATTAAACTTATTGTTCTATTTACAATTGAAAAAAAATTATCATAACAAATATAGTTTGAGCATAATTATAAAGAATAGAATTAGAATTAATTAATATTCTCAAACCATTCAAACAAATGATTATATATGTAATTTAATTTCACAAAAAGCTTTTTAAGAAATAAACAAAAAGCCCAAAAAATTTATCTATATTATAATATGTTTTGTCAACTGAATAAAAGTCTTGCCCTTTATGACCACGAATAGACTAATAATATGATAAAACGAAGCATGAGTTGAAAATGGGAACAAAAAACTTTAATTACTTATAATTCCATATTTTTACAATAAAATATACTACAATTTATAGAACTTTTGAATGATTATTAAAATAAAAACTACCAAAAGAATAGTTGAATATTTTAACAATGAATACAACATTCAAATAATATAATTTTAAACTTACTTCTTTTATAAGTTCGGTGATATGTGTAAATTTTATGTCATTTTACGTGCTATTTTCTTTTCATTATACATCTTAATTTCAATTATTTAACACAGATTTACACTTGAGAAAGATGGTTTATTGAATTGTGCAGAATGCAGGAATTGAACACAAACGAGATAGAACGATATACTCGAACGGAAATGTGTCCTAAAATAGCGTGACCATGCCTAAAAGAGGCATGACCATGCCATTGATCGAACCAAGCTAGCGTTACCATGCTCGAATATGGCGTGACCACACCATATATTGCAGCAGGGTGGCATGACCATGCCACAATAAGGCATGCCCATGTCGACCGCAGTAGAAGAACAACGTGACCATGTTGGAAATGGGCCTGACCACGTCGACGATTGGATAACACTTCAGAAAAAAATTTGATGTCCCGAACCATGATTCATGCAATAAAATCAAATGTTAGGGATTTTAAGGAGTTATGCAATAAACTTTTTCATTTTTATGTTGCTTGCAAAGGAATTTTCTTAGGTGTTTATCACTATGTTCTTCTCCATAATTAGTGGTTAAGCTATTCTTCGTCTCTCTGTGATGAAGGGAATAGTGAATTTATCATTGGTTTTTTTGCAATGTTTTTTCGTTAATCATTTTATTGAGCTTTTCATAGCCTATGTTGTTGGTTAACCCCTGGTCTTTATTTACTGCTAGTCCGACCAACTAAGAAGATAAAATGTTTTATGAAACTACGATCTCTAACCACTGCATAGTGGAAACAAAGGGTTACCATATAATTCCGAGAGGATAGACATATTCCAATAAAATTCTGCAATCATTCTATGGGATAAGAAAAGTCATGCAAAATGACATGGTGATTGTGAAAGCCTCAACTTCTTAGAATGTAAGCTTCGTTTGACCTTGACGTGGGCATAAGGAGTATCTTGTCCTCGATTTACAACATTCACGTAAAAAAAATATTGAGGAAAATCACGATCACCATGATCATCGAATCACAAAGACACGAGTTTCATCCATCTAGAAGGAACTCACGAGTTATTCCCTCCAAGTTTTTTTGTTTTTTTAGCGTCATGTATTTTGTTTTGTTAGGACCTTCGGACTTAAAAATCTTCTTTTAATAATCGCCAAATAAGATTTAATGAATTAGTAAACAATAGATCCTTTTGTGGAAATGAATATTGCACTTTTTTTTGAGAGATCAATAGACGGTACTCTTGAACCACATTACTACTTGACATGTGCATTTGTGTTGTACGACCGACTTACGTCTCGATAAGTTTTGACGCATGGGTAAAGTTTACAACTATTGAGACAATAAGATCTTTCATTGTGGCTAATTTAGAGCCATTCTTGTTTTTTTTTATATTACTTTTCTTTTCTCTCTAATAACATTTTTTTTTAAAATAAATCAATTTATTTTTAAATACTGTCAAAATAATATTTAGATGTATTGAATATTTATAAAATAACCGCCACTAAAACTTTTATTTTTTTAAATAAGTTATAAGAAAATAAATAAAAACAAAAAATTAAAGTGATCTCCAAGAGTTCCTGTTTTACTTATATTTATATGCAACCGACATAATCTTTATTTAATTTCCCATTTCTTATTGCTGTTTCGTGGACAATCTGCTAGATTTGATTAGCTATTTGCTCAGGCTTGTTGTACTCCCTTGCTACATATTGGATCCTAAGAAATCTAATACTTAAATGGATAATTCTTGATAAAGCTCACCTTTCAAATGAAAACGCAGTAGGTTTTTTTTGCGGCTAAAATGAGCGCATTTCTTACTATGATTTGGCTCCCTTTGAAATTTATAATTTTCGGCTGATTTTTTTTTTTTTACTTTTATAAAGATCTGATGTTCAACTTCTCGCAGAAATATAATTATGTGTTTTTTATCCCTTAAATTCGCTTAAAATAGGAAAGGGCAATTCCATACAGACCACTCTCTTTCAATAATTTTTCAAATTATCACATCAAAATTCAAACTCACCGTAAAACCTAAACCCATATTTCAATATCAATTTGGGAGTTCAAAAGAATCAACCGGATGTTTTATTTGTAAATATTGATATTTAGTGTGGTCTGTATGCATGTAATTATCCAATAAAAAGATTTATCAATTATTAATTTTGTCGCTGTTGAAATATAAAATATTTTAATCAGAGTATCCCAGAAAATTTTTATGATTTTTCACTTAAAAAAACGAAAATTACTTCCTAAAGATGGCGACCAGCGGTCAGATTTGTCCACTGATGGCTCTCTCGGGTGACTGTCATCCCTTATGATATACATTATATAATATTAAAATATGAATTAAATGTAGAATTATAAAGATATTGACGTATTTGATTTGGAATATTAAATAGATTAAAATTATGCTAGTCCCGTTACATTACGATTTTTCATTTTTAAAAAAAGGCAGTAAGAATTTACTTCTCATACATTATTTATAAAAAAATTGATTTTCATTTTTATTTCATTGAATATAATTTTATAGCAAGGTTATAGTTTCTTAAATTTATAAGTTCATATTTAATTTTTTTCCTTAGAAATAATCAAATATATAGCGTTGTGTCCGCGTGCAGCGTAGTAGATGCCCCTCATTCGGAAAGGAGAAAAGGAAAGGCTGATTTGAAGTGCGCAGAAAAAGCAGCGAGTGCTCGTAGCTGCATAAGAAAACATAGCTTCACATGAATGCCTGTTCGCAAATGCTCAGAAAAGCGGAGAATGGCTGTAGATAAGAGAAGAAAACATCCCTTCACATGAATGACCTGATTGTATTTAAAGCTGGCCCCAGCTGGAAACAGTCCTAGCTGCGTGTTCACTTGTGGAAGCTAAGCAATGTATTTAATTTGCCGCCCCACCTTTTAATTGTGAGTGGAGCGTGTTAAATTAAATCAGTAAACAGAAAGATTTATACAGAATATATATATATATATAAGGAACGATAAACAGGAGCGCTATAATTCTTTGGTTAAAATAAATGTAAGAGCCAGTTCAGACGGAAAAGAATGGACAATTGCTTCCCAATCTCAAATAAAGCACATGCTATCAGGGATTCTAGTCTCAAAGCCTACTATTGGTCATTCATCTGTTGTGATTGAGAAGACCGAGATCTCATCTCAATTATTGAGCCCTTACTTTTAGTCTCTCTTTCGTCACTTGTAAAGATTACAAATTTGTCTTCTGTAATGATGAAATTGAAGAAGGCTCTAAACAATGGGAATTAACGTTGGCCAACTATTGCGCTAGATAAGAGAACCGATATATTATAGCAAAGTCCAAAAAATTAACATGGTATGAAACCTCAGAGATAATTTTAAGCTTATGTTTTTTCAGTTTAAATTTTTTTGAGTTGAGGATTTTCGGATAAGATGCGATAGAAGTCCCTAATTTATTAATGATAACCTATTTATTTTAAAAATTGGATGTTTAATTTTAACTCTCTTAATGAAGATTTTAGAATGGTCCCAATTGAGGTTAAATTCCTTAATCCTGCTCTCCATTGCTGGTTAAAATTTTGTATTTTTAAGATTACAAGTAAAATTGGGGTTCCACTCGCAATCCATCCACTTATAGCTAAAGACAGAAGGCTGCCCTTTGCCAGGGTTAGCATCCAAATCTCCATTGAATACATTCTCTTTGAAGTTATTAGCATCATTGTGAAAGTTAAATTTGTCCAACAATAATTGTTTGTATTAGGGACTGTAGACTTGCCAAATGTATAAAAAATTTTCTCAAGAATTGTGTTTCAAAACATCACTTCCCTAAATACCCCATGCACTATTACATTCACCACTGTAGAAACAATTAATAGTTTGGGAGAAAGCCTTTTCATCATCAAGCCCAAGTAGGCCACATAACACTCTCTTTGCACCTCAAACATTGTACCTGTCAGTCAAAATTTTGAAAATGAAATGGTTTAATTTTTTTTAATATATGTGTACGTAATTTCTGATTTTCGAAAAATAGTATTTTAATTTTTGAAATAAAGGAGGCCGGTTAGATCTCAGATATCAGATAGTTTAAATAATATAGCATAACACCACGAGTAGTGCACCACCCCGAATGATAGACATAAACCTTGATGATGGGCTCAATTATATAAATGAAATAACTTATGACATCCATTTGGTTTGCAAATTTTTTATATATATGGCTAACAATTCTACTACCTAATATCAGGACTAGATAGGGTTTATTTTATCTAGGTTCTTAATTCTCTTTAGAGACAAGACCCTATAGTTGATTACATCTTAAGCAACTGAATCACTAAAGAGAACTCTCAATTAAGATCGGTGGTTCTGTCTTCAAGATTTTTAAATTTGAGTTTTTCAAGATTGGACACAAAAAAGTCAAATGGGAATGACTCAAGTAAGAACAATTATTTTTAAGAGTCATAGGAGTGAAAAGTCGGGGATGTCACAGATCCAAGGAAAATGTCAGCGACTTCTCAAACTATCCTAATGTTGTTTGATTTTACATTTTTGAAGTGATGTTTATTTAACTTTTAATCCTGTCAATTATTACTTAGGGCTTACACTCACATAATACCCAATTATGAAAATAGTTTGGAAGATAGGAGAATTTACGTTGTACCGAACGACGACATTGAAATATTAAAAAGAGTGTTAGGACTTGTACTGCAAAACATGATTGTGCAAAAACCTAAAGATAATATAAGGATTTATGTCACACTAGGCCAAATACCTCGAAGTTCTATGGGTTTATCGTTATTTAGACAAAGGAAGGGTTCAGTTGATGTAAATTTGTTTCATGTTTTGTCCTGCTGCAGTTGATTCGCTTCTTGTTGTGTCCTGATCATCGCCCTCCGTTTGCTTGCTCCCTTGTCCTACCTCCTGAAAAGGCTCCTCTGAGTTGTATAACATATTGGTCATGAGTTTAGGGTTTTATGTGTACATGCAATTGCTTAAGTCTTGTGGTCTGTCGTAGGGTCCACCTAACATATGTCCTACTGTTGTCTACCCTAAGGGCCCCTGCATGAATACTAAACTTTGCCCAAGTAAAAAAAGCTACATAGCACATTATGCATAAGTAAAACAAGTTGTAGAGTATAATAAAAAGGAGTGCAGTAAAGAAAAGTAACGGTGAGTACCTGTCACCTCCGCTGCTGGTAAAAGGGTTAGTATCACATGTAATATATATATAACAAACTTAAGAAAACAAAAAAATATTTTCACATGTATAAAAATTCAGGTAACACATATATGGAAGATTGGAGCGGGGGCATAAGAGTTCTAGCAAAAGGGGGAGCTCAGAATTATAACATTTTCTGAAGAACTTCGTAGGAAACCATTCACACCATATATGTGAGACCCAACATAGGGTAAAAGATTACTGACCAGGAATTCATAGGAGGATGGTCCTCAACCCAGTCTGTGTGCCTGACACATTATTTTGTCTAGAATAATATTTAAAAAGTTGAATTTTAATTTGACATGCAAAGTTAGTTTGAGTTTCGCAACTTTTTTGACAAAAAAAAATGAGTTTCATTCAAAAGATACACTTTAGCATTGTATAGATGTATTTCAAACATTGGATATTCATAAGTTAGTCACAGTGACAGGCTTAGACCGCTAACTGCTGATGTGCCTAAAAATGTACTATTTTTTATGTTATATTTTATAATGACATTGCACTTTAAAGGTATATTTTCTTTTGTTTTTGGTTGTAGGTACATCAAATTGAAGAATTTGAAGTGACTAGAGCAAAAGGAACAAAAATGGACCAAAACAGAGCAAACAGGAGCAAATTGGGTCGAACCGAGGCACACCAGAGCAATGGGGGCCAAACCTGAGCACTTAAGTGCCTATGTCTGGCGCTTAAGTGCCCAAATTTGCGCTTAGGCACCACCAGACAAGAGGAGGGCGCTTAAGCGCAAAAAATGGTTTTCATCATATCTTCTAGAATATACATCAGATTTGGACAATTTTTGAAGCGGTGCTTCATGTGTGTCTTGGGGAATTCATTGCAGATGATAAGAGAGACTTTCTAGAATGATTTAGGGCAGTTTTAAGGAGTTTTAAGAGGCACTTGAGGCACCTTTTGGAATATTCAATGATAATGGACATTTTTGAAGAGACACATAAGAATCTCTTGGAAAATTATAAATAAGTATTGGAAATGCTTTTAAAATAACTTTTGGACTCTTAAACTAACTGGAAGAGGAGAAGAAGACTTGGAGAAGGAGAAGAAGGCTTGGGTGTGAGCCCTGAGTGGGGCGACAAGGTGACAGAGAAAGAGAGAGAGTGAGAATTTCTTCTTTTCTTTCCACTTTATTCTTGGAGAGGATTGAAAGGAGATTGCTTTTTCTATACAAGGAGAGTTTGATTTCCATCAAAGATAAGTATTTTCATTGTATTTTGATTTGAATCTTGTATTTTGTTTGCATGGTTTCAAAGTCTTGTTCAATGAAAAGTTCTTGTTGTTTCTCCATGTGTAGTGAGTAGTTTTCCTTACTCTTCCCTCTTATAATAAATCAATATGCATGTGTAGAATATAGAATTGAGTAGAGTGAAAATATATTCTGATGTTTTTATTTTGTTCTTCATTTACATGTAAACTTGATCAACTTGCATTTTAAAATCTGTTGTGAGAACATGTAAGATCCGTGATGGCATTTTCTCAATCAACTATGGTAGAATCACATAAGATTGTATGGATGAAAATGTAATCCATATGGTTGAGTACAAATAAATAAGAAAATACTCTTTGATGGGTGTAAAATTAGAGGACTTTAGAGTGACAGGTTAAAACCCCATAATTTGGTCAATTGTTTTAGATTTTGATACGAGATTTTAGCCTCTAGGTGGAGGGATAAGAGAGAACTCTAGAGTGAGAGCTAGTATCTTCCTAGCCTAGCCCATCTTCAGAACTATTCAAACTTTAGATTAACTAATATTCTTTATAGCATCTTTAGTATCGCAATGGAGAAAAAGGATTCATGTAGTCGACCCCACGTAGTGGGATTAAGGCTTTGTTGTTTTACTTTTACACATGTCATTAATTTCATTGTAAGAGGAAGAGTACTTTTAATATATTAAACCCCACTTTTTGACCCACTTTTTATTAAACCCCACTTTTTGATTTTTACTAAGTATTTTAGTTTAAGAGTAGAAGTAGTATTGTAGTGATAGTTGTAGGATATAATCAAAACCAAACCTTTATCAACCTTTCAAGTTAGGAAGTGTTATTCTAGACTTGAACTTCTCTTGAAAGCCACCAAGAATAACCTCACTCCATGGGATTGATATTCATGGCTTAATCAAAAAGCCCTATATTATTGGATAATGATATTTATACTTGCGTAAAATCCCTATAATTTAAAATATAATTGAAATCTTACTTTGTTTGGTGATCAAGTTTGGGATCAAGTTTTTGGCCCCTAGTGATGTCAACTTCATAGATCCTTACATATAAAAAAATATTGGGATCATATTTTTGGTGCCATTGTCGGGGATCATAACCGTTGATTTTGAATTTTAAGAGAATTTTAGTTGGAGTAATTAGACTTAGACTTGGAAAATTGTATTGTCATAAAAACTATTTTTGTGTGAAAAGTGTTTTTTTGTATGAAAAAGTGTTGTGAAAAATCCATTTGTGTGAAAAACATGGTCTTTGTGAAAATGTTTTGTTGGGTTGAATATATTTTTTATTTTATTTGTTTAATTATTAATGTATTGTTTATTATGCTGCATATGTGAAACAAAGTATCTGCAGTACTTGTGTCTTATGATCTCGAGTTAGAAAAAAGGAAAAAAATTGAAAAACATAAGAGACTTGAAAAACTAGAAATAGAAATGGAAAACATTCAAAATTATGAGGGATTATGTAAATCCAACGACAGATGAAATTCACTCAATTATACAAACCCCTGTTGTAGAAGCTGACTTGTTTGAACTAAATCTAGCGATTATCTAACTGGTGCAGAACAACCAGTTTGGGGGAACTCCTTCGAAGGATTCCTATTTACACTTATCAGTTTTTCTAGAACTTTGTGCTACATTTCATTATAACAGCATGTCAGACGATGCTATTAGAATAAGGCTTTTTCCTTTCTCACAAAGAGATAAGGTTAAAATATGGTTATACTCATTAGCACATGGCTTTATTAAAAATTGGGAGGATATAACTCAGAATTTCCTAGCTAAGAATTTTCCACCTTCAAGGACTACTAAAATTAGAAATGATATTATCTAATTTTAACAGTATAAAGGGGAATCAATATACGAAGCCTAGGAAAGATTTTAGGAACTCTTAAGAAAATGTCAACACTGATACACCAAAAATATATGTTTTTTTATACCTATATTTTATACTCATTTTTTGGTGATATTGCACTTTAATGGAATGTATTTTCTATGTTTTATTGCAGGTTGTTGATTTTGAGAACTTGGAGTAAAAAAGAAGCAAAAAGGATGAAATTTAGAGTAAAAATGGAGACATTCAAATTTATTCAGCTCCGACGGTGCCATTTGATACACACCATGCTCTACCCGATTGGTTAATCATTCAAACTTCTTATAATGGGTTAGTAGGATCCTTTAGGTCTATAATTGACGCTGCCGCTAGTGGATCATTAATGTCAAAACCATTTGATGAAGCATATGCGCGAATTAATGAAATGGCTACAAATGAATTTCAATGACCCTTTGTAAGGGTAAATCCTAAAAAGGTAGTCAATGTTCATGATACAGATGTGTTTGCAATTCCTACATCTCAGGTTGCTACAATATCAAGGAAGTTGGACCACCTTAGAATGAACATGCCTCAATTTACTCCAGTAAGTGAGGAAAGTTCATTAGGGTATATGATTGATCCTAAATTATCATATGAGACTTTAAATACCTTAAACAACCTGTATTCTAACTCTTACAACTCAGTTTGGAAGAAACATCCTAATTTTAACTGGTATCATACAACTTGTGATGGAAACCAAAAATGGGAAAATAATCATGCAAATCTTAATGGAAATTGGAATAATCAATGGAACACAAACTATAGACCTTCATATCCACTAGACTCTAATAATGATCAACAATTTGAGGATAAGAAGATGTTTATATAAGAAGTGACAATGCAAATTGGAAACCAGTTGCAAGGTCAAAATGTTGTGATTAGAAACATAAAGAATCAACTGGGACAAATTGCTAATTCACTTAGCAATAGACCACAATGAACACTTCGTAGCAACACTGATATCAACCTTAAAGATAACAATAATGAATAAGTAGAAGATATCCAATTAAGAAGTGGAAGAGAAATAGAGAATGTTGTTAGAAAAAAGGAAGAAGTTGTGAGAGGAACAAAGTAAACTAAAAGAACTTAAGAACAAGTTTCTAAGGATCTGGAAAAATTAATATCTCTAACTAAAATCAATTTAGAAATTTAGATAGACCGTTAGATAGACCGCCACCTCCATTTCCTCAAAGTCTTAGACAACATGAGTTGGATAAGCAATTTTCAAAATTCATGGAACTACTTAAGAAGTTAATGATAAATATTTCTTTTGTTGAAGCTTTCGAATAGATGCCAAGTTATGCAAAGTTTATGAAGGAGATATTAAACAAGAAAAGGAAGTTTGGGGATTACAAGACAATTACACTAAGTGAGGTCTGCAACGCTATACTTCAGAAAAAGCTTCCTTTGAAACTTAAAGATCCTTGTAGCTTAACAATTCCTTGTGTAAATGGAGAAAGATTATGAAGAAAAGCTTTATGTGATTTAGGAGTGAGCATTAATGTGATGCCTCTATCTATATTTTGAAGGTTAGGTTTAGCCGATATTTCTCTTACTATTTTAACTCTTTAGTTAGCTGATCGATCTATCATTTATCTAAAAAGGGTTATAGAAGACGTGCTTGTTAAAGTAGATAAATTTATCTTTCCTATAGACTTTATTGTGCTAAATATGAAGATAAAGAAAATCCAGTTATTTTGGGGGGACCTTTTCTTGTAGCTGGACAAGCTATGATAGATGTGCAAAAATGAGAGTTGACTCTGAATATTAAAGACCAGGAAGTCACTTTTGTGTGCTAAAGACTATAAAATATCCACCTGAGAGAAAAGATGATGATTGTTTTTGGGTAAATGAAATTGATTATCTAAGTAAAGACTGTTTCCAAGAATGTTGTGAGAGGTAAGTTAACAAATGAGATCGAAATGGACTTTCATGATGAGTTGAAAATGTTGTTTAAAGAAGACTGTATGTATGTTTAGGAGAAGTTCGAAATGATGGATGTTGCCAAAAATAGTAAACATTTAATTCCATCAGTTGAAAAATCTCATGAACTTAAGATGAATGTTCCACATAAAATTTTAAAGCCTACCTAGTTAGGGAATTCATCTACACAACCAGTCTTTATATCTTCAGATTCGATTCAATCACAAGAAGAACTTGGATGGAATTATGAAATCAGTAAAAGATCTCCTAAGAAAGAGGTATTCAAAATCACTGAATGGCATATTCTTTGGTCTATAGAAAAAAAGAAAGAGATTATGATGTTTGGGCAACCAGAGTAAACATTGAATACATCGGGTCGTCGATGTTAGACCAAACGCTTCATGGGAGGCAACCTATGGTTATCTTTGTTATTTGTTTAGTGTGATTTTTGTTATGTTGGATTGGATAATAATGAGATGATGGACTTTGATCCATGTTTGATATGTAAGAGAGAATTGGATTAATGTTGTGAGGTAATTCCTTTGTCATGACAAGATTTGTAGATGATTTATGGTAGTAGCAGGTTGACGAGTCTGTTATGACTTAGTTCTCAACCGGAGCTGAGCATTACGTTGAAGTATGTAGAGCTTAGGTAGAGCTTAATGTAGAGCTTAGACTTGGACCACTCCATGTCAACTCCATTACTTCCTTTTTTTTACTTTGTTTTCACTGAGTAAGGTCATGAACTTACTTAGTGAACAACATCTGAATGAACTACACTATTTTTAGTTATCAGATTTTGTATACCTTAGACTTAGAGTAACCCTTAAATTAGCAACACATGAGGGAATTTTGGTCCATGGGTAATAACCATATAAAGTTTTATAAAATAGCCATGTTATTTGTGTAATTTCTTTTGTTAGAAATTGAAAGTAAGGAGAGGAAATGTATATAGAAGGGAGAATGAATTAACCTCAGTTGTTGTTTGTATATGAATCTGTGAGTCTATGTATTTGAGTTTGTGTTTCTATGTTTGTGAGTCAAGTTGAATGAGTCATTGGAGATGACCAAAATTATCTCAATATTTTAAACTTGTTAGCATCCAGCAATTCCTTTATAAAGTTTAAAATGTTTTCATGTTTAATCTTCAGTTTGTACCTGTTCTACTATTTAAAATTCCCTTAAAGTGTTTTATCAATCATGTTTAGGCTAGAATTACTTTCTACTACAATATTCTATCATGTGTTATTTGTTCATTTTTTTGTAGGAGGTGTAGTTAATTGTAAAAGTGATATTTCCCTGTCACATACTTTTGTACTTCATTGTTAGACATGTTTGAGCTTAAGTTTAGGGGAAAAAGAAAAATGTTTCAAAATTAAACCTTACTTGTTTTCAAAAGTAATACAAAAAAGATTGTATTTTATTTCTAATTATTTATTTTATTTCTAATTAAGATTGTATTTTATTTCTAATTATTATTGTTATATGGAGTCATCTTAAGGATGTTAGAATTTTAAGTATAGAAATGGAGTAGTAGGAAAAATTGTAGAAATGAAATAAATTTTTGCTTCATTTTATTGTATTTCTAATCATTATCTTTAGTAGAAAAAATTGTATTTTTGAAAAATTAAGGATTCTTAGAATTTTTATTTTCAAACATTTAAGGATCTTTTAAAAAGTATTTTAAAAAATACATCTTTTCAAGTGAAGGAAAGTAATAAGGTTTAAATTTAGAGGAGGATAGTTGAATTCAAAATTATTTAAGGACTTCTCTAGATATAGTAATCCTCACGTACAAAAAAAAATAATAGATCAAAAAGATCTTGGAAAAGAAAAGAAAATGCAAAAAAAAAGTGTGAGAAGCTTGAGGAGAGGTCTTAATCAAAAATTGGTTTTGCTTGAGACTTTCTAGAATAAAGAACTTAGAACAATCCTTAACTTGATTTTTATACTTAAATAAATAAAAATTATTTTTAAAAGAGTTCTTAAGTCTAGAAAGTAAATTTCATAGAATCCGAAGTTTGAAAAATCTGCATATATTTTTGAATTAGATAAGAAAACAAATTCCCAAGTTCGATGATAAGTATTCTAGACCCTGGGCTAGTTTGATTCACTAGAAAATCTTCTAATTTGAACTATCACATTTTTAGAACAAAATTTTAGCAATTATAAAGGATGACTCATTAACTCTAATCTAAATAAAAAATTTTAAAAATGTAGTTGAGGACAATTAATGTTTAAGTTTGGAGGATTTTTATGTGCCTAAAAATGTACTATTTGTTAAGCTATATTTTATAATGATATTATACTTTAAAGGATTTTTTTCTTGTTTTTTGGTTGTCGATACATCAAATTGAAGAATTTGGAGTGACTGGAGCAAAAAGAACAAAAATGGACCAAAACGGAGCAAAACGGAGCAAATCAGGTCCAACCGGGGCACACCGAACACATGGGGGCCAAACCTGGGCACTTAAGTGTCTATGCTTGGCACTTAAGAGCCCAAAAGGTCACTTAGGCGCCATCAGACAAAGAGAAGGGTGCTCAAAATCGGCGCTTAAGCGCCAAAAATGGTTTTCAACGTATCTTCTAGAATATACATCGGATTTGGACGATTTTTGAAGCGATGCTTCGTGTCTCATGGGAAATAAATTGAAAATAATAAGAGAGACTTTATAGAAGAATTTGGGGTAGTTATAAGGAGTTTTTAAGAGGCAATGGAGGCACCTTTTGGAAGATTCAATGAATATCAACATTTTTGAAGAAACACTTAATAATCTCTTGGCAAATTATAAATAAGGCTTAGAAAAGCTTTCAAAAAAACTCTTGGACTCTTAAAATAATTGGACGAAGAGAAGAAGACTTGGAGAAGAGTAATAAGGCTTGGGCGTGAGCCCCAAGTCGGGCGACAAGGTGAGAGAGAAAGAGAGAGAGTGAGAATTTCTTCTTTTCTATTCACTTTGTTCATGGAGAGGATTGTAAGGAGATTGCTTTTACTATAGAAGGAGAGTTTGATTTCCATCAAAGACAAGTATTTTCATTGTATTTTGATTTGAATTTTGTTTTTTATTTGTATGGCTTCAAATTCTTGTTCATTGAAAACTTCTTATTGTTTCTCCGTGTGAGTAGTTTTCCTTACTCTTCCCTCTTATAATGAATCAGTATGCATGTGTAGAATATAGAATTGAGTAGAGTGAGAATATATTGTGATTTTTTTAATTTGTTCTTCATTTCCATGTAAACTTGATTAAATTGCATGATAAAATCTTTTGTGAGAACATGCAAGATCCGAGATGGTATTGTCACAATCAACTGTGGTAGAATCAAATGAGATTGTATGAATGAGAATGTAGTTCAAATGGTTGAGTGCAAAAAAATAGTAAAATAATCTTTGATGGGTGTAGAATTAGAGGACTTTAGAGTGAAAGACTGAAACCCCTTAATTTGGTCTATTGTTTTAGGTTTTGATGAGTGATGTTAGCCTCCAGATGGAGGGATAAGAGTAAACTCTAGAGTGAGAGCTAGTATCTTCCCTGCCTAGCCCATCTTCAAACTTTAGATTAACTAATGCTCCTTATAGCATCTCTAGTAACGGTAAAGAATATAATTGCTCCTACTTGTCATAATTTCTCTCACTACTATTATACTTTTACACATGTCACTAAATTTATTGTATGAGGAAGAGTATTTTTAATATATTAATCCTCACTTTCTGATTTTCACCAAGTATTTAAGAGTACATATAGTATTGTAGTGATAGTTGTAGGATATAATCAAAACAAAAAATTTATCAACCTTCCAAGCTAGGATGTGTTATTCTAGACTAGAACTTCTCTTGAAAGCCATCGTGATTAATCTCGATCTCTATTGGATGGATATTTAGGGCTTAATCAGAAAGCTCTATATTATTTAATAATGATACATATACTTGCATAGAATCTCTAAAATTTAAACATATAATTGAAATCTTACTTTGTTGGGCGATAAATTTTGGGATCAAGTTTTTGGCGCCTAGTGTTGTCAACTTCATAGATCCTTTCATATAAAAATATCGGGATCAACTGCCCGTGAGAACAGGGCTAACTTTTTACTAAATTTTAGAGAGTAATAAAGCCAATCCTATACCTTTTTCTAGTCATTGGGCTAGGATATGCAATACGTCCTACATACATTGATGCTTTCTTATCATTCCCTCGCAAAGGCGCACCAAAAAGTTGGTATGCTGATTAGGGCATTCAATTTGAATTTGTGAAAGGCATAAAAAAATGGTTTGTTCGCCATGTTCTTGTTAAAGCCTCTACTCTATCCAATTCCTATTTGTTTACATGTCTCACTCCTAAGCTTTAATATTTTAAAGTTATGCAACCCAAATCATTTCAGAGCATATCAAAAGATCATCAATATAACTTATCATACACGAAAACAAGGATGTACATGCAAAGGCTGTAAAGCTTAGGGTGCTAGATATTTAAATACACGACCATTGAGTAAAACATGTTTAAATCAACTTATATATAAAATAAATCTATAATATTAGCTATCATAATCAATTCAAATTTATTCCAAATGTATTACCAATCCTATCATATATGGACTTGCATGGATAATACAAATCACATCCATAGTTCACCCAAGATAGCCTTTCATGCATATGTGAAATGATGCTCCAAGATTATTTAACAATATCATTCAATTCCCAACATCCAAACTTTGCCCCTTCTTGAGTTTCTTTTCTATTATATCAAAAATATCATCAAGATAATCTTCCATGTACATGTGCAGCAGTAGGTACGTAAATGCTCCAATGTATTGGATATGCATGTCATTTGATTCTTTACATATTTACATATTTAGCACCAAAAATTCATATATCATATTTAAAGGATTACCAATATAGCTTTTCATGCATAAGTTAAGCAGTGCATATAAAGGAGACTAAAACTCGGTGTTTTATATGTAAACACATAATGGTTTTCTCATGTTAAGTGCCTCATATGAATCATCAAAGAGTAAAGAAAATTAGCAATTCTCATAAATGTTTACACAACAGTACTACCGAACTTCTTGATTCTTAGATATCCATACATCATATAAACTTTGTTTTTCATATTTCAACCAACCAAATTCTCATATCATGTTGAAGATATCATTTACAAAACTTCTATACACATAATTCAATATATATGAATTCACATATCTACCTCATGAAATTTATATTTCATATATGCATGTCACCTTAAACATGAATGAAAATACTTTTTTTTATTTGCAAAATTAAAAAAACTTGGGCTATATAAATGCAATAAGCAAAATTTAGGCATGTAAATGCATAAGACTTATGTAGTATTGATGTAAAAAACCAAAGTCAGATGCTACATACATAAACAAATAAAAATTCAGTGGTATGTAGGCAAATTGATGCACAAAAAATATATGCATTTTTAGACCTATATTTTGTAGCCATTTTTGGTGATATTACACTTTAAAGGAAGGTATTTTCATATTTTCTTGCAGGTTGTTAATTTTTTGGGACTTGAAGCAAAAAGGATGAAATTTAGAGCAAAAATGAAGATTTGGAAGAAATACTCAGTGCCGAAGGCTCCAGAAGGACGTCGGACGACGTAGACCTATAGGAAGGATGCAGAACAAGAGTCGCCACCGATGATGCCAGACTGGGCACCAACGGTGCCAGTTGATAGAGACTTGGGTATTAATTAGCGGAGCACTAGCACAGAGGGCGCCAGGATGGGCGTCGATGGCGCTTATCTCGGTGGAAGCCCTGTTTCTATAATATTAGATGAATTTTAATGTTTTTTGAAAAGTTGGAGGAACCTATTGGAGAACCTACTTAGGCTCTATTTAGGGCCGAAATTTGATCAGAACCCCCTTCCCCTTTGCACCATTTCAACTTTTTCTACTCAATTCAATTTTCCTTTTCACACACGTACATTTCACGCTATTTTGCACCATTAGTTAGATATTGTTTTTATAATTTTGAGTATTTGTGGTGAGTTTAAGTTTGAATTCTTCTCTAGTTTAAGTTGTATTTGTGGTGAGTTTAAGTTTGAATTCTTCTCTAAGAAGTGTTGGAAAGGAAGAGAAGTGAGAGATTTCTTCTTTCTACATTTCCTAAAAGAGGCTACGAAGGATTTGCTTTGAGAAAGAGTTTCAGTTAAGTGTTGTTTGTTTATTATTGTTGTATGAACTTACTTTTATATATGAAATTTGTGTTTTATTGTATCTTTCTCATGAAGTCTGAGTAGTTTCCTTTATCTTTCTTATGGTGAAATGAAGAGGTGAAATGAAGAGATAATGTGAATGTGTCAATGTTAAAATTTAAAATAAATTATGATGGATTTTCAACTCTGCTTTTAATTTACTTTTTGATCTAGCCAATTGAATTATTAAAATATGTTGCAAAAAATATGATCCGAAAAATAGAGTATGAGTTCTACAATAGAGTGAGAATCACATTTAAGTCCATGAAGGAGTATTTTGTTCATGAAATTTTGTGCAAATAAATAGAAAAATGTACTTTCGTGGGTGTAGAATTGGAGATTTCCAGTGTAACAGAAAAAAAATCCCCAGTTTGATCTTAGTATTTAAAAATAAAGCGAGAGTTAGACTTTAGGGGAAGGGAAGAGGGAGCTCTGGAGTAGGAGCCAGTATCCTCCTAGCCTAGCGACGGATTTAAGGACTAAACCTAAGATTTGCCAATGATTTTCTAAAACATTGAATTAGGGTAGAGAATTAAAATTGCTCCTATTTGTCACAAGACATATATAAATCATTTATCTCATCTCATTTCACAAAAAACTAATTGTAGTGGGAAAGATGTTTTTTGATATCAGAAAACAACATCACATAAACATAATTTAATAGTTATTAATATTAAAATCTGCTTTTAAATTCTGCTAGTAGTAAATAATTTAGCTTTTACAGTATCTTAAACATTCAAAATTTGTGACAATAATTTCGTTTAATTTCCATAAATTTTCTAGTTAATTTATCATGTCAAATTTAAACATTTCCTATGGGATCGATATTTGGGACTTAAACATAAAGTCTTATATTATTTAAACATTGGGACTTAAACATAAAGTCTTATATTATTTGATAACGATACGTATACTTGCGTAGAATCCCAATCTTAAGAGCTTAACATTATTATTACTAAAATATCACATCAAGTTTTTGGCATTGTTACAAAGCGGAGTCAACTTTATGAATTTTACACAACTATATTCAACCGAGACCAAGTTTGTGCGTCGTTATTGGGGAAGGTAACGATAAATTAAATAGATTTGGTAAATTAGAAATTTTAGAGACAAAAAATATATATACAAAATATCAAAAAAAATTTAAAAATCCAATATCTAAAATATATATATATATATAACTATATATTTAAGAGTATTTTTAAGAAATTTTTCCTTGCTTATTATATTTGTTTATGCAAAATATTGAATTTGAAGGTTTAGTACCTTACAATTCAGAATTAGAACTTACTATTAGAAAAATTCAAAAACAACAAAAAGAAATTAAAATTTTGAACAAAATGGTAAATAACTTAGATAATCAAATAAATGAAAATCGAAAAAGACCTTTAAAAGATTATGCTAATCCGACAGCAGATGAACTTTACTTAATTATTCAAAATCCTGATGTTGCTGATTCATTTGAGCTTAAACCTACTATGATCCAAATGGTACAAAATGATTAGTTTGGAGGAACACCTACTAAAGATCCTAACCTACATCTTGCTAGTTTCATTTAGATTTGTGCTACTTTTAAATATGACGGAGTGTCTAATGATGTTGTTAGGCTTAGACTTTTTCCTTTTTCATTAAAGGATAAAGTCAAAGCTTGTTTAAACTCATTAGCATCTAGATCTATCACAACTTGGGGAGAACTATAACAAAAATTCTCGGCTAAATATTTTCCACCCTAAAAAATCGCTAAACTTAGAAACGATATTACATCTTTTTGTCGTTTTATAGGGGAATCAATATATGAAGTCTGGGAAAGATTTAAGGATCTACTTAGAAAATGTCCACAATATGCTCTCCTAGATTGGTTAATAATTAAAAAAATTTACAATGGATTAGTAGGATCACTTAGATCTCTTATAGATACTGTTGCAGGTGGATCTTTAATGTCAAAACCTTTTGATGAAGCATACTCTTTAATAGAAGAAATGACTACTAATAATTTTCAATGACCCTCTGAATGTAAATCCTAAGAGAGTAGCTAGTATTCATGAATCTGATGCAATGTCTATTTTAGCATCTCAAATTGCTGCTATATCGAAAAAGATTGATCAAATTAGAGTGAACTATGCTCAAATACCACAAGTATTAGAGGAAAATTCACTAGGGCAGATAATTGATACTCAATCATCTTATAAAACTTTGAATGTATTAATAATTGAAATAAAAAACCTTATTCTAACTATTACAATCATGGATGGAAAAATCACCCTAATTTTAGTTGGAATAATTATAGCAATTCAATGAACCCCTCAGTAAATTTAAATAACTTAAGAAATTTTAATTATCGACCTTATTATCGACCTGGATTTAACTCTAACCCTAGCCCACAAGTTAAGGAAAAGAAGTTAATGATGGAAGAGGTAATTTTGAATATGGGAAATCAAATACAAAATCAAGGGGTTGCTATTAGAAATATTGAAAATCAATTAGGACTGCACTTAGTAACAAACCTTTAGGAAGTCTTCCGAGTACTGTGGAAGTTAATCTCAAAGATCAAAATAAGCAACAAATTAAAGAAATTCAATTACGAAGTGGAAAAGAAGTTGAAACAAGAATCCAAAGAGAAGCTGAAGATGATGAGGAGAAGGAAGAGATGGAAATTGACCATAATGAAAATGAACAAACACAAGTTCCCTATGAAAAAGCATTACCTCCGTTTCTTCAATGACTAAAATAGAAGAATAAAGATAAAAAAATTATTAAAATTTTGGAAATCTTTAAAATTTAACAATAAACATTTCTTTCATTGAGGCTTTGGAACAAATGCCAAGTTATATGAAATTTATGAAAGATATACTAATTAAGAAAAGGTAGTTTGCAGATCACGAGACTATTGCACTTAGTGAAGAGTGTAGCTCTATTATCCAGAAAAAAGCTTCCTGAGAAATTAAAAGATCCTGGTAGTTTTACTACAGTTAGCTGATCGATCAATCACTTATTCTAAAGGAGTTATAGAAGATGTATTAGTAAAAGTTGATAAATTTATTTTCTCTGTAGACTTTATAGTATTAAATATGGAGGAAGATAAAGAGATTCTTATTATTTTGGGGAGACAATTTCTTGCAACAAGGATAGTTGTGATAGATGTGAATAAAATGAGAATTAATAATGAGATGAGAGTTAATGATCAAATTAATAATGAGAGTTAATGATCAAGAAGTAACCTTTAATATATCCAAAGCTATGAAATATCCTACAATAGAAAAATATAATGAATGTTTGAGGATGGAAGTAACTGATTATCTGAGTAATGAGCAATTTAAGAAAGAGTTTGAAGATATAAATTAAAGCAAAGAGAAATTTTTGATATTGAAAATGAATTAAAAGAAGAAGATTTAGATTATATTCAGGGCAAATTTGAAGCATTAGACTTGCTGGAAAATGATAATAAAAATCTTAATCCTTCAAGTATTAAACCACCTAAACTTGAACTGAAAGTATTACCTGCTCATTTAAAATATATATTTTTAGGAGATTCATCTACATTACCTGTTATTATATCTTTTGAGTTAACTGAAATTTAAGAACAAAAATTAATAGAAATGTTAAAAAAATATGAAAAGGCTTTTGCATGGACTTTAGCGGATATTAAAAGAATTAGTCCTTCAATTTGTATGCACAGAATTTTATTAGATGAACAATATGAACCTAAAGCTGATCCTCAGAGGAGATTAAACCCAATAATGAAAGAAGTACTTAAAAAAGAAATTTTAAAATAGTTAGGTGTTGGAATTATATATCCTATTTCGGAAAATGCTTGGGTGAGCCCAATTCATTTTATTCCAAAGAATGGAGGAGTGACTGTTGAAGTAAATGGGAAAAATGAATTAATTTCAATAAGACAAGTTATTGGTTGGCGATTTTGTATAGACTATATAGAATTAAATTTGGCCACCAAAAAAGATCAGATGTTGGATAGATTGGCTGTAAATAAATAGTACTATTTTTTGGATGGATATACCGGTTATCATCAAATTCAAATTGCTCCTGAGGATCAAGACAAGACAACATTTATAAGCCCTCTTGAAACATTTGCTTTTCTTAGAATGTATTTTCGACTATGCAATGCACCTGCAACATTTTAAAGATGTATGATGTCAATATTTAGTAATTCAATATTTAGTAATTTAGTCAATATTTAGTAATTTAATTGAGCATGGAATGGAAGTATTTATGGATGATTTCTTTGTGTTCAGGACTTCATTTGAATTATGCTTAAATAATTTAGAAAAAAGTTCTAGAATTATGTGAAAAAATTGACCTAGTACTAAACTAGAAAAGTGTCAATTTATGGTTATAGAAGGAATTGCACTTGGGCATAAATTTTTTTAAAATGGCATAGAAGTAGATCCTGCAAAAATTCAAGTTATTGAAAAATTACCACCACCAACTACGGTCAGAGTAGTAAGAAGTTTTATAGGACATGCTAGTTTCTACGGGCTTTATATAAAGAATTTTTCAAAACTAACTAAGTCATTATGCCAGCTTCTAGAAAAAGATAAAAAATTTTAATTTAATAAGGAATTCATAAAAGAATTTGAATTATTGAAAGAAAAATTAATCACTGCACCTGTAATAGTTCCACCTGATTAGGAAAAATCTTTTAAAATAATGTGTGATGCTAGTGATTATGCTATTGGAGTTGTGTTAGAACAAAAGAACAAAGACACAACAAAGAACAAAGACACAACAAAGTTTTTAAAGTAATATGTTTTGCTAGTAAAACTCTAAATAATGCTCAAATTAACTACACTACTACTAAAAGACAGTTATTAGCTATTATTTATGCCTTTGATAAATTTAAACCTTACTTAATTGGAACTAAATGTATAGTGCACACAAATTATTTTGCTATTAAATACTTAATGCAAAAGAATGATGTCAAACAAAGGTTAATTAGATGGATACTTCTACTGCAAGATTTCAATTTTTCTGTAGTTGATAGAAAGGGAAATGAAAATAAAATAGCTGATCATTTGTCTAGACTAGAAAAAGAAATATTATCTAATTTTGCAAATGAAATTTTAGAAAATTTCCCTGATGAACAATTATATAGTATTGATAAAATAAATGCACTGTGGTATGCCAATATAGTAAATTATACTGTAAGTGATATTCTACCACCATATATTAAGAACCAACAATTAAATAAATTTATATATGATTGAAAATTATGTTTATGGGATGACCCATATATATAAAAATAATGTAAAGATTTAATTATTAGGAGGTGTGTGCCTTATGAAGAAACTAAACAAATAATTGAAAGATGTCCTGATTCTAAATTTCGAGGACATTTGGAAACAAATAGAACTGCTTATAAAATTTTGCAAGCTGGATTCTACTAGCCTACTCTACTAATTCTACTAGCCTACTCTTTTTAGAGATGTTAATGAATATGTTAAAACATGCGATCCATGTCAACGAGTAGGAAATATTTCTAGAAGAAATAAAATGCCTCTTAATTACACATTGGAAGTTGAAATTTTTTATGTGTGGGGATTAGATTTTATGGTACGATTTTATGGTTTTTATGGGACCATTTAGGCCTTAATTTGGAAATTTATATATATTGCTTGTTGGTGATTATATGTCCAAATGGATTGAATCTGTTGTTGTACCTCAATGTGATGCTCAATGAGTTTCTAATTTTTTAAATATTTTTAAATAAAAATATTTTATTAAATAAAAATATTTTAACAAGATATGGAATACCGAGAGTAATTATTATAGATGGAGGATCCCAATTTAGAAATAGGAGAATCAAGAAATTGATAAAGAAATATGATATTACACATAATTCTCTACTACTTATTATCCTCAGAGTAGCGGTCTAGCAAAAATATTGAATCATAAAATAAAATGAATTTTAGGAAAAACTGTAAATTATTATGAATTAGATTGGTCTATTAGATTAGATACTGCATTATAGACATACATTACTACTTATAAGACTCCTATAGGAATGTCCTCATACAGACGTATTTTTTAAAAAACATGCCACTTACCGGTAGAATTGGAGCATAAATCATTTTGGGCTATTAAGGAATTTAATTTTAATCTAAAAGATGCTGGTGAGCAAAGGTTATTGTAACTCAATAAATTTGAGGAGATCAGAAATGAAACATATGATAATGTAAAAATTTATAATGAGAAAATGAAAATATGGCATGATCAAAAAATTATTAATAAGAAGTTTGAACCTGTACATAAATTTCTGTTATATAATACAAGATTGAAATTATTTCTAGGATAACTGAAATCAAGATGGTTAGGACCGTTTAAAGTGATTAACGTCTATCATTACGGAATTGTTGTTTTTAAGGATCCTAAAACTCGAAAGATATTTAAAGTTAATGCGCATCGATTGAAACACTATTATGAAGGACACATACCACAATTTAAAGAAGTTTTAATATTAAGCCAACCCAACTAAACAAATGATATGTTGGGCTGACGTCGTTAAACCAAGCGCTTTGTAGGCGATAACCCATTTATAAATCTATATATCTATATATTACTATGTTGTTAATAAGTGTGTTTATGTATTTGAAAACCAATGTATTTTTAAGTCCTACATAATTTTATATATCATAAATTAAGACAAATGTTGGTATTGGAGAAAAATTTGGAATCAAATTGAACTAAAAAATTTCAGACGAGAATTTGGCCTCTGGCACTAACGGTAGGTACCCGCCTAAAGAATTATGGCACCGACAGTGCCATCGAGAGCACCGACGACATCCCGAACATTTTCCCACGTGCTGAACGGTTTTGGCAGACTTTTGCGAGATTTCACTAAATAATAAACACCGAGAGGTATTTTTAAAGTCCTAAAAACTAACTTGGACGTCTAAAAACTTCCTAATTTTGAATTCCATGGCTTCCAATTCCAAAAATACTTCAACGTATGGAGTTTTCAATAGAAGAAAGTTTAGCAGTTTTGACACACAGAGATTATACGACAAATTCATCACGAAGAAGAGAATTATCAAGGAGAGAGGCTTTGTTAATCATGGAGTGAGTAATCCAAGTTCCCAAATCAAGAAAATTATTATACAAAGGCGTTGGGAAGTTCTATGCTACACTACCGCTGCAGTTGTAGTACCCGTAGTAAAAGAGTTTTATGCTAACTTACATGGAATTACCCAACAAGAATATTATTGTACAAAGGCGCTGAGAAGTTCTGTGCTACACTATCGCTGCAGTTGTAGTACCTATAGTAAAGGATTTTTATGATAACTTACATGGAATTACCTAAGGATTTGTCTTTATTCAAGGTAAGGCTGTACAATTTACTCCCACTCAGATTAATTATTTGTATATGATAGAAAACATTCCAATCTGTCATTATACAAAATTTATCCCAATGAAAGATATGATGCAAAAAGTATATAACTTTCTGATGGATGAAAATGATAGTTGGTAAATCAGAGATGAGGGATGCATTGGTTTCTCTGCTTCACTGCTTAATACAATTTCGAAACAATGGCATTTCTTCATATCTGCAAAACTACTCCCTACCATGAAGATTAGTATAGTTAAAAGAGAAAGTGTCATTTTAAATTATTGCATTCAAATGGAAAAACCCATTGATGTAGGATCAATTATTTTCAAATCTGTTATGGGTATTATGATGAATGGGCTAATATATGGACTTGAGCATCCTTCTATGATTTTCCTACTTTGCAGTCAATCTCAAGTTCCATATGAAAGTTGAGAAAATGTTTTACTACCTTGAGAGCCCATTATTCCTGTTGATGGAAATTATATAGGGAATAGAAATGAAGCATTTGGTTGTATTTTGGACCATTCATCACATGCTTCAAGACCATTGAAGCCACCAACAGTTGGAAGTTCAATAACTTTGGAGAAGAGAATAAAGAAAATTGATAGAAAACTATAAAGTATTATGAATGCAATAAGAAATCTTAACAAGCTTTTTGATCATCTGGATTGGAGAATGAAGGAGAACTTTGACCATACTGGGAAAATTAAAGCAGGATTGGTGCAGATGTTCAAGAAAAACAGATGGATCAAAGAAGATTAGACTGATCAATTTTCGTATCGACCCTTCTACAATTTGTATGTCCATTAACAGTCTATGGGAGATCTTAGAGGAGGAGAAAGTGCTGAAGATGAAGCAAATTAATTGAAGGATTTGGACTCTCTACTATTTTAAAATACTTATGTCTTAATGTAATTGTGTGGATTTGATTTACTTTACTTTGCTTTATAACTTTTATTATGTGTATAGTTTTGTGTCAGTGCTCTAGTGTTGTGGCTTGATTTCGACGCTAAATTATAATTTAGTTTGCTTTGAGGATGTAGAAATGTGATTAGAAAACTGTATTTGTAAAAACTTTATTTTCATATATAAAAGTTAGTTTGGTGTTGTTTGTGAAAATGTTTGTTTGTGAATTATTTTTAGATGAAAATTAATGTTCAAAAATACTAAATAAACTTTGGAGTAAATTAAGAGAAAATTAAAAATTGAAAAATCAAAATAAGAATTTTTTGGCCATTGGCACTGACGGCGCCGGCATGGGCACTGACAGCGCCCTCGACCCGAACCGACCCAAACTCTTTTAAAATTCGCAATTTGCACAGTGAAGTGCCATTTTTACCCTTTGAGTCACCTTTAACCTCTGGTTTTTACACCTAGGGCTTGCTATTGCGCAGATTTGAGGTCATGTTAAGGCAAACAAAGCTAGGACTTCATCTTCTCTAGGTAAGACCTACACTTTGAACTCAAATATTTTGATTTTACCAAGGATTTATCTTACATTGCCAAGATCCAAAACTTTGAGATTTTTTTTGGTAGATTTTGAGAAAATCATTTGGTGAAAAACTATTACTTAGTATATTTAAGTTTAAAACATTTCAGATTGTGATTTTTGGAATTTTTGAGAATTTATTTGAATTTTATCTAATTTTCATAGATTTATCATGACACCTAAAACTGGCAAAGAAAAGAGAAAGGTAGATTTTGATGATCAAAGTTTGTCAACTACAAGACCAACATTAGCTTCAGTAGTCTACTCACAACTAAACAAGTGATTCCGGATTGAGGATTTAAAAATTTGGGAGGAGAAGTCGAGAGATTAATCAATGCTCGATAGTGGGAGATTTATGTTATTTTACTGTTAAGGCGATTATTTGTGTAGTGATGGAGTTCTAAGCTAATTTCAAAGAGACTTTTGATAGAAAAGGAAATGATAATCAAATAGCTGATCATTTTTCTAGACTATAAAAAGAAATATTAACTAATTTTACAAATGAAATTTTAGAAAATTTTCCTGATGAACAATTATATAGTATTGATGAAAAGAATACACCGTGGTATGCCGATATAGTAAATTATATTGTAAGTGATATTCTACCATCAAATATTAAGAATCAACAATTAAAAAAAATTATATATGATTCAAAATTCTATTTTTTGGATAACAGGATGACCTATATTTATATAAACAGCATAAAAATTTGATCATTAGAAGGTGTGTGTCTTACGAAGAAACTCAACAAATAATTGAAAGATGTCATAATTATGAATTTGGAGGATATTTTGGAACAAATAAAACTGCATATAAAATTTTGTAAGTTGAATTTTATTGGTCTGTAACCTACTCTGTTTAGATATGTTAATGAATATACTAAAACATGTGATTGTTGTCAGCGAGTAGGAAATATTTCTAAAAGAAAGGAAATGCCTCTAAATTACACATTAGAAGTTAAAATTTTTGATGTGTGGAGATTAGATTTTATAGGACCATTTATGCCTTCATTTAGAAACCTATATATATTACTTGTTGTTGATTATATGTCCAAATGGATTGAAGTTGTTGTTGTATCTAAATGTGATGCTCGGAGTGTTTCTGAATTTTTACACAAAAATATTTTTACAAGATACGGAATGCCAAGAGTAATTATTACAGATGGAGGATCCCATTTTAGAAATAAGAGAATCAAAAAATTAATAAAAATATATAATATTATACATAGATTCTCTACTACTTATCATCCTCAAACTAGCGGTCTAGCAGAAATATCAAATTGTGAAATAAAATAAATTTTAGAAAAGTTGTAAATCCTTATAAATTAGATTAGTCTATTTGATTAGATACTGCATTATGGGCATACAGAACTTCTTATAAGACTCCTATAGGAATGTTCCATATAGACTTATTTTTGGAAAAACATGCCACTTACCAGTTAAATTGGAGCATAAAGCATTTTGGGCTATTAAGGAATTTAATTTTAATTTAAAAGATGCTGGTGAGAAAAGATTATTGCAACTCAATGAACTTGAGGAGATTAGAAATGAAGCATATAATAATGCAAAAAATCTATAAAGAGAAAATGAAAATATGACATGATTGGAAGATTATTAACAAGAATTTTGAACCTGAACAAAAGATTCTATTATATAATACAAGATTGAGATTATTTCCAGGAAAACTGAAATCCAGATGGTTAGGACCATTTAAAGTGATTAAAGTTTATCATTATGGAACTGTTGTTATTAAAGATCCTAAATCTGGAAAAATATTTAAAGTTAACGGGCATCGATTGAAACATTATTATGAAGGACACATACCACAATTTAAAAAAGTTTTAATGTTAAGTCAACCCAACTAAACAAATGGTACATTGGGCTGACGACGTTAAATTTAGTGCTTTGTAGAAGGCAACCCATATGTAAATCTATCTATTTATATATTACTATTTTGTTAATAAGTGTATTTATATCTTAGGAAATAATAGTATTTTTGAGTCCTACAAAACTTTATCTATCATAAATTAAGACAAAAATTGGTATTGGAGGAAAATTTGGAATCGAATTGAACAAAAAAAATTAAAGACAAGAATTTGGCCTTTGGCATCTATGGCGCCAGAATGGGTGCCGATGGTGCCCGCTTACTGGACCGTGGCACTGACAGTGCCATCGGGAGCAGCGACGGCGTCCCGAGCAGTTTTCCACGTGTAGAGCAATTTCGGTGGACTTTGGAGGGATTTCACTCTTCAAGAACCGCCACAAGGTGTTTTTAAATTTCTAAAAACTGCCTTAGACATCCAAAAACTTCCAAATTTTGAATTCCATGGATTCAAATTCCAGAAATACTTTACGGTATGGAGTTTTAAATAGAATAAAGTTATCAGTTTTGACGCACAGAGATTATACAACAAAGTCATCACGAAGAAGAGACTTATCAAGGAGAGAGGCTTTCTCAATCATGGATTGAGTAATCCAAATTCACAGATTGAGAAAATCATTATGCAGAGGCATTGGGAAGCTCTGTGCTACATCTGTGCTGCATTACTGCTGCAGTTGTAGTGCCAGTAGTCAAGGAGTTTTATGTAAACTTACATGACATTACCTAAGGAGTTGTTTTCTTTCGAGTTAAGGTTGTACCATTTACTCCTGCTCGAATTAATGATTTTTATATGATAGAAAACATTCCAATCTTACATTATACAAATTTGATCCCAACAAGAGATATGATGCAAGAGGTATATAATTTTCTAACGGATGAAAATGATAACTAGGAAATCAGAGATGAGGGATACATTAGTTTCTCTACTTCATTTCTTAATCCAATCTCAAAACAATGACATTTCTTCATATCTACAAAACTAACTACTCCCTACCATGAAGCATGAAGATTAGTAGAGTTGCAAAAGAAAGTGTCATTTTAAATTTTTGCATTCAAATAGAAAAACCCATTGATGTAGGGTCGATTATTTTCAAATCTGTTACGGGTATTATTATGAATGGGCCAATATATAGACTTGGGCATCCTTCTACAATTTTCCTACTTTGCAGTCAATCTCATGTTCCATATGAAAGTTGGGAAAAAGTTTTATTACCATGGGAGCCCACGATTTCTATTGATAACAATTATATAGGAAATGGACATGAAGCATTAAATATTATCATGGATCATTCACCACATGCTTCAACACCATTGATGCCACCAATAGTTAGAAGTTAAATATCTTTGGAGAAAAGAATGAAGAAAATAGAAAGAGAACTTCAAAGTTTTACGAATGCAACAGGAAAGCTTAACCAACTTTTTGATCACCTGGATTGGAGAATGAAGGAGAACTTTGATCATACTAGAACAGTTGAAGCAAGATTGGTATAGATGTTCAAGAAAAAATGGATGGATTGACAAAAAAATTGACTTATCAATTCTCGTACCTACCCTTCTACAATTTGTATGTCCATTACCAGTCTATGGGAGATATTAGAAGAGGAGAAAGCACTGAAGATGAGGCAGAATAATTGAAGAAGTTGAACTTTTTACTAGTTTAAAATACTTATGTTTTTAATGTAATTGTGTGGATTTGATTTACTTTACTTTGATTTAGAACTTTAATTGTGTATAGTTTTATGTTAGCGTTTTAGTGTTGTGGCTTAATTTCAATGCTGAATTATAATTTAGTTTGCTTTAAGGATGTGGAAGTGTGATTAGAAAAATGTATTTGTAAAAAGTGTGTTTTCACATATAAAAGTTAGTTTGGTGTTATTTGTGAAAATGTTTGTTTGTGAATTATTTTAGGATAAAAATTAGTGTTCAAAAAGATAAATAAACTATGGAATAAATTGAGAGAAAATTGAAATTCAAAAAAAAAAATCAAAATATAAATTTGTTGGTCACTGGCACCGATGACGCCAGCAGGGCGCCGACAACACCCTCGACCCGAACCGACCCAAACACCCTTAAAATTCGTGATTTGCACAGTAAAATGCCATTTTTAACCTTTGAGTCACCTTCAACCTCCTTTTTTGCACCTAAGGTTTGCTATTGCTCAGATTAGAGGCAGTTTTAAGCCAAACAAAGCTTGGATTTCATCTTCTCTAGGTAAGAGCTACACTTTGAACACGAAATTTTTTATTTTCACCAAGGATTTATCTTACAATGCCTAGATCCAAAATTTTGAGATTTTCTTGGAAGATTTTGAGAAAATCCTTTGGTGAAGAACTCTTACTTAGTAGATTTAAGTTTAAAACATTCCACATTGTGATTTTCGAAATTTTTGAGAATTTATTTTGATTTTATCAAAATTTCGTAGATTTACCATGACACCTAGAATGAGCAAAGGAAAGAGAGCAAAGGAAAGATTTACCATGACACCTAGAATGAGCAAAGGAAAGAGAAAGGTAGATTTTGATGACCAAAAGTTTTTCAACTACAATGCCGTCTACTGCTTCAATAGTCTACTTACAACTAAAAAAGTGATTCCAGATCGAGGATTTAAAAATTTGGGTAGAGAAGTTGAGAGATTAATCAATGCTCGGTAGTTGAAGAATTTTTGTTACTTTACTTTCGAGGCGATTATTGGTGTAGTGATGGAGTTCTATGCCAGTTCTATGGATGGAGTTCTATGCCAATTTCAAGGAGACTTCTAAAGATTATGTGTTTGCTCAAGAGAAAATGGTGGAGTTTACTCCAAGGAAGATTAATGAATTTTATCAGTTGGAAGAAGTGTATAGCTGACAGTATAAATCGTTTTCTACTACGAATGAAGCTTTGGATGAGCTTATTTCTTTTCTTACTGATGGAAGAGAAACCTAGAAGGTGAAGAATGGACATTCCTCTTTCTATGTTAAATGTAGTATCTAAGGCCTGACACTATTTTATTTCTGGAAGAATGATACCAAAAAAAATGATACCAAAAGAATGATACCAAAAAATCATCATAGTGAGGTTATAAGGGATAGAGCCATCTTGAACTCCTGTATCCAGCAGATAAAGAAGATAGATGTAGGCTCTATTATTTATAAGAACACTTGATATATTGCTTTTGAAGAGACTTCTAGAGTTTTAGCACACCTTGCCTTGGTCTTTACACTATGTGAACAGGAAGGGGTTGATTATACATCAGATGAGGAGAGGATTGAACCTCTAAAACCTATTGGTCATGCCAATATAAAAACTTATGAATCTCATGTTGGATGGAGATCTAGAAGTAGGACTAAGGATATTCCTTCTACTTCTGGTACTTCTATTACCCCTACTATCCAAGGACTTATGGAGCAAATGATGATCCAACAGAAGATATTTTGAGAATGGATCATAGACTGGAAATTATGGAGGGCAAAAATGCTCACTTTGATGATTTGATAAGACAGAAGTTTGAATATGATGCTGCTTATGATAATGCAATGGTCAGATTCATGAAGTGTGATCACTCAGTTCAGTTCCCTACTCACCCTATTTTTACTCCATATCAGCAACACAATTTGGATGTGAAAGGAGAAGAAGAAGATGAGGATGATTGGTGATGCTTTAGTTAGATTTTTGTTTAGTTTATGTTTAATTGTACTTTTACTTTATTGTTGAGACTGTGTTGAGACTGTTTGTTTGTGGACTGTAGTACTTTATTTTGTTGTATGTTGTGTTGTGAACTGTGGATTTGTGAGACTGTTTTAAATATTATTATTTTTTTTAGTATTTTATTAGATGTATTTGTAGTTAACTCTTTCTCAGCAGATTTTTATATGTATTTTATGTTATTTAATGTTTTAAATTTTGTAGCTTTTCATATTAACACCTGCAATATTTTAGAGTTAAGTATCAAATTAGAACCTTCAACAGGTATGTCTTTTCTTTATGTATTAAATGTTTTCTTTAACCCTTAATTTTTCAGTTTTTCATTTAAAATATTTTAAAAATTTAAGTTCGGAGGGAAGAATAAGTTTGGGGGAAGAGAAATTCCTTTTAAAGAAAAGAAACTTAATTTTATTTGTCCTTAATTAATTATATTTTCAAAATATTTTAAAAAAAAATTTAACATGACCTTTGGTATTAGAGGGTAACTCTAGATAACTATATATATGTTTTTAAATATATAGTAAACTTAAGTAAATTTTTTAAATAATAAAGGCTAATTTTAGTTATTAAGATATTTGGTATGATAGAATAAGACTACGTTTTTCTATTTTAAGTAAATGAATTTGTATTTTTTAAGTATTAAAAATCTTAGAGATTCATGTAAGAAGAAAAGATTAAAACTTTATGAAAGATCTTTAAAGCTAATATAAATTCATATAGTGAAGAAATGTGAAAAGTTTTTAACTTTAAGACGAGACTAATGAAGTTCAAAATCATTAAAGGCTATCCAGATATAGTAATTCTCACATAAAAAAAGAGAGAAAAATAAAATAAAAGAAAAGAAAAAGATTGAAAATGATCCTGAAAAGCAAAAGAAAAGAAAAGAAGAAAGATGCAAGGAGAAGCTTGAGGAGATGCCTAATTAAAAATTGGCTTCACTTGAATCAACTTAAATAAGAAGGCTTAGCTACATTTTCTAAACTTATATTTAAGTATTAGCATATTTTCTAGTGAAGTTTCATGAAGTTATTTTTCATATGAATATTCTAAGTGGCTTTAATATAAATAATTTGTAATTTTCCTCGAAAAGAATAGAGAATAAAAAATCTTAGACTTAACTACTAAATATTCTTATACATTTAGTGTTAACTAAAGTTATTTTGAATTTTTCTTAAGTGAGATTATTATATTTAATGAACTAAGATACAAAAATCTAGAAGTTAAAATCTTTACCATAAGTCATATTTTTATGAAGATTTTTATGAAGTAAAAGATGAAGTAAAAGAGTTACTTCAGGACAAGTAACATTTAAGTTTGGGGGATTTTGATGAACCAAAAATATTTGCATTTTTGGACCTATATTTTATACCAATTTTTTGTGATATTGCACTTTAAAGGAATGTATTTTTCATGTTTTCTTGCAGGTTGTTGATTTTTGGGACTTAAAGCATAAAAGAAAGCAAAAAAGGATGGAATTTGGAGCAAAAATGGAGATTTAGAAGAATTACTCAGTGTCGACGGTGCTAGAAGGACATCAGACGGCGCAGACCTATAGAAACGATGCAGAACAGGAGTCAGCACCAACGGTGCCAGAATAGGCACCGACGGTACCATTTGACAGAGACTAGAGAATTAATTAGAGGAGCACTAGCGCCGACGGCGCCAGGACAGGCGCCAACAGCACTTATGTCGGTGGAAGCATTGTTTCTAGAAGATTGGATGAATTTGGATGCCTTTTGAAAACTTTTTGGAGGAACCTTTTAGAGAACCAACCTAGGCTCTATTTAGGGTCAAAATTTCATCAGAAACCTCCCCCCCCCCCCCCTCC
>NW_018165142.1:80172-84953 GCF_001263595.1 Phalaenopsis equestris | reverse complement strand
AGGTCCTTAGTCAAATTCTAATCTACTTCAATTAGTCCTTAGTTTGGAATGTCCATTAAAATGATGTTTTATCTAGCAACTACTCCTAAATGCAAGTGTTAAATGTAAAGATAGTAACTATAACTAAATGCAAATATTAATTCTAAAGATAACCCTTTTTGGATGAATTGGTTTGGAGAGTTTTGAGATATAAAAAACTACTATTCTTATGTAATGAATTGGATAATGTAAAGTAATGAGATGCATTAAATATGGTATGTGCCAAATAGCAGAAATCCTATTCATTATCTTTTACCCTTTTGTCCAGGCATAAAGAATATTGACTAATCCCATGCTTGTTTGCTGAATCCGTGGTTAGGCTGGGAGGATACCGGCACTCACTTCGGAGCTCCCACGTTCCCCTTGTCTGAGGGCTAACATCTCTACTTTAGTACTCAAACAACAAGAAAAAATTTGGGATTTTAGTCTGTCACCCTAAAATCTCCAATTTTATGCCCATCAAAGTATATTTCCCTATTTATTTGTATTCAACTCCCATGAACTTAACCATCCATAGAATTTGAATGTGGTTCTACTTTGTTGAGAATTACACAGTCCTCTCGGGTCTTAATGCAATTACAACTAATTTTAACACTACAACAGGCCTTTATTGTAATGTAAATAAAGTGTAAGTAAAAACCATCACATTTATAATTAAATCCGCTTCTAACATGCATCACAAAATCCTAAACATGAATTCTACGCATTAAAAAAAGAAAAGTAAAATGAAAACAATGGCATAATCTTCTCATACCATTATTTCCAAAGAAGAAGAGAGAGTGAGAGAAACACATCATAAAGCACGAAGAAAACACAACGAAAAACTTTATTTCATCAAAGCAAATCCACTAGATAAGTGTTTACAAAACCATATGATAATGAAGAACACAATACTTAGCTTTTTCATTTTGAAAGAAAGAAGAAAATCTCACCCACTAAGTCTCCCGCCGATCCATGCAATACTAGAACATCTCCTTACAAATTCTCTCAAATTCTCTCAAAATCCAAATTCTCTCAAAATCTCCTCTACAATCTCTCCAAAAAGGTAGAAATCTACATTTCTACTCCTATTCTAAAAACCCTAGACTTTATCCACACTTTTCCTAACATTCCTCTCACACATAATCCATTTTTCTAATCTAAATTTGTTCTTTGAAAGTGTAGGGATGAAGTTTGAAGAAAAGCCATAAGAACCCTTTCAAAAAGCGTCCAAAGACGTTGAATTTTGAAAACCCAAAAAATATTTTTTTTTTTACCCAAACCCCGCCAAAAGTCAGTCCATAGTCGTCCCGAGCACCGTCTGCGGGCTTGAGGGCGCCGTCTGTGAGCTTTTCTGTCATTTTTCGGTCTTCTCGGCTAAATCTCGCTAAATCTTGTCGTCAGCACCGTTTTGGCGCCGTCGGCGAGCAGACTGTGCAGCTCCACCGTTTCGCTCTGTTTGGCTTCATTTTAGCTCCGTTTTGCCCCATTTCAGTTGCGTTGTGTTCCTAACTGATAGCCCTACAAAATAAGCATGAAAAAAACATTCCTTTAATATGTAATCTCATTCAAAAATATGCAAGAATTATAAAAGAGAATAAGCATCGAAAGACTTATCAAAAGGTGACAGAGCAAATTTTCATTTCTTGCTCATTTTTTCTCCAAATTGCACCATTTTTGCATCTTTTTGCTCCAATGACCATAATTAATCATACCTGTAATAAAACATCAAAAATAACCTTCATTAAAGTGCAATATCATCAAAAATAGTTTAAAATATGTATGAAAATCTCAACATATTTTCCTTTGGTCAAAATCCCCCAAACTTAATTATTACTTGTCCTCAAGTAATTTTAGTACTACATAAAAGTTATGATCTATTCTAGTAAAGTTTTAATTCAGAAATACTATATGTTTGATTTAAGTAAATATCATAGAGAGATTTTCAAAAAAAACTCAAGTAATTAAATTAAATATGTAGGTACAAGTTTATCTAGTCATCAAGTTTAAGAGTTCTAGTTTTCTATTCATTTCAAGAATGACAATATGTTGTAATATCAAGTAACTTAGAATATTGGCCATTTTGTCCTGGGCTTGGAGACTTGCAGAGTACTGGATTCTGAATAAAATTTAATTATAACTTTTTTTGTACTAAAAAATCTAAATAATTTCGTTTCTAAAATTTATAATTTATACATTAATAATATCTAAATGTAAAAAAAAATTATTCAGAATATTATTTATAAATAATTACTTGCCTTTTGAATTAAGAAGAATTATTTTTATGTCTAAACAAATTTTTATCTATAAATAATGATTTTAATTTTGAGTAAATAATAAAAAATATGTGATAAAAAAAACAATATGCACATTTGATAATAAATAATTGCTTCTTAGATGCTTATAAATTATATCACATTTTTTATATTTTTGAGCAAAATATTAAAATTTTAAATCTTTAATGGCTCCTTTTTACATAAAAAGCAAAAATATTTCTTTTATTAGAATGAAGAAATAAAATGTATTACTTTTATGCATAGATAATGTCGTGTATTTATAAAACGTAATGTTTAGACGTTAGACATATAAATATATATGAATTAAGAAAATGTAGGTAAGTTTCCTCCTTCCCTCCCCCAAACTTGTATTTTTAAATATTTTGAAATTTAATTCCATAAAATGTAGGAGGAAGGAAAAGTAATTGAATTTAAAAATTAAATCTACTTACTACTACAATATCCTATCAAATTCATATACATGCATAATCAAGATAGATGACACCATAAGAAAGTAATTCTAGCCTAAAACATGCATGCAATAATATTAAACTAAAAGGAAGTATATTCATTGTAAAACTTCATTTTTCTTCCTACCCCCAAACTTGATTTTTACCATGTATAACATTTAGTGCAGAAAATATAAGTAGGAAGAAAAATAGTTTAGAAATTCTATCTACCACAAATTTCTATCAAAAACATCTACTATTATTTATTAGGATAGAAAACATGTAGTAGAAAGTAAATCTAAACTAAACATGCTAGAATGAAATTAACTAAAGAAACTTTTAATTAGCATAGCAAGGATCAGCATTGAAATATAAAAATGTTCATCAACAAACAAGATAAATGAGGTCAATTCTTCATTCATCTCATCGCATCTCACTAACTTACTTCCAATTTCTAACGGAATCCCTACACAAATATATTGGGTGCTTATAAATGATTTTATAGATTCTAATCCTAAGATAAGATTATGCCTGATATATTGGTTCTCGAGTACCAACACCAGACATCACCATATCCCAATAATTAAGCACCTCTAGCAGTTATAAGGATAGTGTAAGATCATCCACAAGTTACTCATCAAATAGGATTGTGACTCCTATCAAATGAAAACAAAGTCCAAGAAAGGAAGTAACAAAATTGAGATGGAACTATCGATGTAAAAATTCATAATGCCCTTTGTAAAACTCGAGTCCGGGTGAGACCCGAGTTGTAGTGGACTCGTCAATCCAACTACTACAAGATAACATACAAGTTTAACCATAATAAGAATTTAATGAATCATCTCCCCCATGACACACAAAAAACAAATCAAAACACTAACAATCCAAACTCTACCAAACATCAAGCAAACTGATCAATCCACACTAAAGCAAACACAATACAACACTAACAATCATGACTCTTAAGCATACTAAATCAAACCACACAGATAATTATGGGTTGTCTCCCATAAAGCGCATGCTTTAACGTCGCTAGTCCGACAAATGATTCCTCCTGGATCAAAATTCCAATTAAGTAATCCTTGATCAATTGATCAATAGTCAATAGTCCAATTTTTTCCAGATCCAGGGATTCCTACAAAGTCCTCAAATTTAAATTTTTCTTTCAGTTCTTCCTTTTCATATTGATTAATATCCTTATTCCTCATATTTTTTTTAGATCCAATATTCTTCTAGTAAGTTTCTTAATTTTCATATTAATATATAATATCATCCTTAAAATTTATAAGAAATGGATCTTTATATGATAATTCAAGATCCCCCAAATTTTGGATTAGATTCTCTCTAGATAATTCAGATTCTGGATCAAATTCTTCTATGTTACTCTTCTGTTTCAAGTTATCTTCCAATTCTTCCCCTCAATATTGAGTACATGGTGGAGGTGGTCTTTCTATATCTATCTTAGTTAAGGAAATAAGTTTTTCTGATTCCATAAGAATTTCTTCCATTGGTCTTTCAATATCCTTATCCTCTTTTCTCAACTCAAAGTTTTTTTGAAATATATCTTCAAATTCTCTTCCAAGTCTTACTTTAATAATTTTATCTTGTTCATCATTCAATTCAAGTTTGTCGAATATGAAGATATATGGACTGGTGGTGTATATGAATTCACCATATAGATAGGCTTTAAAATTGTATGAGATAAATTCATTTTAGGGTCATGAGATTTTTCAACAGATGGAATTAAAAGTTTACTATTTTTGGTAACGTCCATCATTTCACACCTCACCTGAACATATATACAGTCTTCTTTAAACAACATTTTAGACTCATCATGAAAGTCCATTTCGATCTCATCTGTTAACTTATTTTCTAAACCCTTTTGGAAATAGATTTTACTTAGATAATCAATTTCATCCATCTGAAACAATCATCATCATGTCTCTCAGCTGGATATTTCATAGCCTTTAGAACATCAAAAGTGGTTTCATGGTCATTAATATTCATAGTTAACTTTCCTTTTTGCACATCTATCATA
>NW_018165142.1:78784-80037 GCF_001263595.1 Phalaenopsis equestris | reverse complement strand
GATAAATGATAGATCGGATAAATGATAGATCGATCAGTTAATTGAAGAGTTATAGTAGTGGGAGAAATATCGGCTAAACCTAACCTTTTAAATATAGATAGAGGCATCACATTAATGCTCAATCCTAGATCACATAAAGTTTTTTCACATAATTTTTTCCCAATTACACAAGGAAATGTAAAGCTACAATGATCTTTATGTTTTCGAGGAAAATTTTTCTGAAGTATAGCGCTACACTCCTCACTTAGTGCAACTGTCTCGTAATCCTAAAATTTTCTTTTCTTGTTTAATATCTCCTTCATAAATTTTGCATAACTTGGCATCTATTTCAAATTTTCAGCGAAAGGAATATTTATCGTAATCTTCTTAAGTACGTCCATGAACTTTGAAAATTTTTTATCCAACTCATGTTGTCTAAGTCTTTGAGGACATGGAGGTGGTGGTCTTTTCAAACTGATTTTAGTTGGAGATATTAATTTTTCCAGATCCTTAGAAACATGTTCTTTAGGTCTTTTAGTTTCATTTGTTTTTCTCACAACATTTTTCTCTTTTCTAACCACATCCTCTATCTCTCTTCCACTTTCTAATTGGACAGCTTCTACTTGTTCATTAGTGTTCTCTTTAAGATTGATCTCAATGTTGTTAGGAAGTGTTCCTTAGGGTCTATTGCTAAGTGAATTAGCAATTTGTCCCAGTTGATTCTCTATGTTTCTAATCACAAAATTTTGACTTTGGAATTGGTTTCCCATTTGCAATACCACTTCTTCTATATACATCTTCTTATCATCAAATTGTTGATCATTGTTAGAGTCCGGTGGATATGAAGGTCTATAGTTGGTGTTCCCCTGATTATTCCAACTTCCATTAAGATTTGCATGATTATTTTCCCATTTATGGTTTCCACCATCAGTAGTATGATTCCAGTTTAAATTAAGATGGTTCTCCCAACCTGGGTTGTAAAAGTTAGAGTACGGGTTGTTTATGGTATTTAAAGCATCATATGATAAGTTAGAATTAATCATATGCCCTAATGAGCTTTCCTCACTTACTGGAGTAAATTGAGTTTGGTTCATTCCAAATTGGTCCAACTTCTTTGATATTACAATAACTTGAGATGCAAGAATTAAAATCTCATCTATATCATAAACACTGGCTACTTTTTTAGGATTTACCCTTATAGAGGGCCATTGAAATTCATTTGTATTCATTTCTTCAACTAATGCATATGCTTCATCAAATGATTTTGACATTAA
>NW_018165142.1:77568-78533 GCF_001263595.1 Phalaenopsis equestris | reverse complement strand
GGGTGCTAATGAGTATAACCACATTTTAGCCTTATCTCTTAGTGAGAAAGGAAAAAGCCTTAATCTAACAGCATAGTAAACAACATCGTCTGACATGCCGTTATAATGAAATGTAGCACAAAGTTCTAGAAAATTGTATAAGTGTAAATAGGGATCTTCCGAAGGAGTTCCCTCAAACTGATTGTTCTGCACCAGTTGGTTAACCATAAAATTTAGTTCAAATAAGTTATCTTCTACGATAAGGTTTTGTATACTTGAGTGAAGTGAATTTCATCTGTCGTAGGATTTACGTAATCCCTCAATGAAGTATGATGATTTTCCAAGTTATTATCTTGAAAGTTTTTCATTTCCATTTCTAATTTTTCGAGTCCTCTTTGTATTTTTATTTTTTCCTTTTTTTCAAACTCGGGATCATAAGGCACAAGTCCTACAGATCCTTTGTTTTGCATACGCAACACAACAAACAATACATTAATAATTAAACAAATAACAGATGAAATATATTCAACACAACAAAACATTTTCACGAACACCTTATTTTTCACACAAATAGCTTTTGTTTTCACAACACTTTTTCATATAAAAATACTTTTCACATAAAACATTTTTTACGACACTACAGTTTTCCAAGTCTACGCCAAATTACTTCAACTAAAATTCTCCTAAAGTTCTTACCGAAGCTTCCCGGCAATGACACCAAAAACTTGACAGTGACTTTATATATACTTAAAAATACAAGAGTTTAACACCACTACTAGAAGAGTTAAATCTCTGGTAACGGCGCCAAAAACATGATACAACTTTTAATATGCAAGAATTTATGAATCCAGATTTATATATTTATAATGATTTTGTAAAGTCACAATTTCAAACGCAAGTATACGTATCGCTCAAGTAATACAGGGCTCTAGTGGAGTCCCATTTATCGATCCCACAGGGAAGTGAGGTAAGAGGTCCTTAGTCAA
>NW_018165142.1:53710-77514 GCF_001263595.1 Phalaenopsis equestris | reverse complement strand
ATGCAAGTGTTAAATGTAAAGATAGTAACTATAACTAAATGCAAATATTAATTCTAAAGATAACCCTTTTTGGATGAATTGGTTCGAAGAATTTTGAGATATTAAAAACTACTATTCTTATGTAATGAATTGGATAATGTAAAGGAATGAGATGCATTAAATATGGTATGTACCAAATAGGAGCAATCCTATTCTTTACCCTTTGTTCCAGACGTAAAGAACATTGACTAATTCTATGCTTGTTTACTGAATCCGTGGCTACGCTGGGAGGATACCGGCTTTCACTTCGGAGCTCCCACGTTCCCCTTGCCTAAAGGCTAGCATCTCCGCTTTAGTACTCAAACAATAGGACCAAATTGGGGATTTTAGTCGGTCACCCTAAAATCTCTAATTCTACGCCCATCAAAGTATATTTCCCTATTTATTTGCATTCAACTCCCATGAACTTAACCATCTATAGAATCTGAATGTGGTTCTAGTTTGTTGAGAATTACATAGCCCTCTCTAGTCTTAATGAAATTATAACTAATTTTAACACTGCAACAGGCCTTTATTGTAATGTAAATAAAGTGCAAGTAAAAATCATCACATTTATAATTAAATCCGCTTCTAACATGCATCACAAAATCCTAAACATGAATTCTACTCATTACAAAAGAAAAGTAAAATGAAAACAACGACATACAAAGAAGAAGAGAGAGTAAGAGAAACACATCACAAAGCACGAAGAAAACACAACGGAAAACTTCATTTCATCAAAGCAAATCCACTAGATAAGTGTTTACAAAACCATAAAATAATGAAGAATACAATACTTAGCTTTTTCTCTTTGAAAGAAAGAAGAAAATCTCTCTCACAAAGTTTTCCGCCGATCCATGCAATGTCAGAACAACTCCTTACAAATTCTCTCAAAATCTCCTCTCCAATCTCTCCAAAAAGGTAGAAATCTACATTCTATTCTAAAAACCCTAAACTTTCTTCACTTTCTTCCTAACATTCCTCTCACACATAACCACTTTTTCTAACCTAAATTCGTTTTTTTACAGTGTAGGGATGAAGTTTGAAGATTTCCCACAAGAACCCTTTCAAAAAGCATCCAAATACGTTGAATTTCGGCCCATATACGTTGAATTTCCCAAATACGTTGAATTTCGGCCCATAACAGCCAAAAGTCAGTCCATAGTCGTCTCGGGTGCCGTCGGTGAGCTTTTCTGTCATTTTTCGGACTTCTCGGGTAAATCTCACCGTCGGCGCCGTTTTGGCGCCGTCGGCGAGCAGAGTGCACAACTCCACCGTTTCGCTCTGTTTGGCTCCATTTTAGCTCTGTTTCACCCCATTTCAGTTGCGTTGTGTTCCTAACTGATAGCCCTACAAAATAAGTATGAAAACAACCTTCCTTTAAATTATAATCTCATTCAAAAATATGCAAGAAGTGTAAAAGAGATTAAGCATCGAAAGACTTTTCAAAAGGTGACAGGGCAAAAGTTCATTTCTTGCTCGTTTTTCTCCAAATTACATCATTTTTGCATCTTTTTGCTCCAATGACCATAATGAATCATACCTGCAACAAAACATAAAAAATACCCTTCTTTAAAGTGCAATATAATTAAAAATAGTGTAAAATATGTATGAAAATTTCAACATATTTTCCTTTGGTCATTTTCCTCTTCACACACCTACATTCCACACCATTAGTTAGTTATTATTTTTATAGTTTTGATTTTTTGTAGTAAGTTTAAGTGTGAATTCTTCTCTAAAAAATATTGGAGAGGAAGAGAAGTGAGAAATTTCTTCTTCCTACATTTCCTAAGAGAGGCTACGAAGGATTTGCTTTGAGAAAGAGTTTCAGATAAGTGTTGTTTGATTATTATTATTGTATGAACTTTCTTCTATATATGAAATTTGTGTTTTATTGTATCTTTCTCATAAAGTACGAATAGTTTCCTTTATCTTTCTCTCTACTCTAAGATATGATGAATTTAAGAGATAATGTGGATGTGCCAATGTTAAAAAGTAAAATAAATTGTGATGGTTTTTCAACTCCTTTCAACTCCGATGGTTTTTCAACTCCGCTTTTAATTTACTTTTTGATCTGGTCAATTGAATTGTTAAAATATATTGTGAAACATATGGTCTGTGAAATGGAGTATGAGTTCTAAAACATAGTGAGAACAACATTTAAGTCCACGAAAGCGTATTTTGTTCATGGAATTATGTGCAAATAAATAGAGAATTATACTTTGTTGGGTGTAGAATTGGAGATTTCTAGTGTAACGGATTAAAAATCCCCAATTCAATCTTAGTGTTTATAAACTAAAGTGAGAATTAGCCTTCAGGGGAAGGGAAGTGGGAGCTCTGGAGTTGGAGCCAGTATCCTCCTAGCATAGCTCCTAGCCTAGCCACGAATTTAGGGACTAAACCAAAGATTAACCAATGTTTTTCTATAACACTGAATTAGGATAGAGAATTAAAATTGCTCCTATTTTGGGCAATACAAATATAAACCATTTATCTCATCTAATTTCACCAAAAACTCATTGTAGTGAGAAAGATGCTTTTTTTTATTAAGAAATTCATCACATAAACATAGTTTAGTAGTTATTAATTTTAAAACCTGCTTTTAAATTCTGCTAGTAGTAAATAATTTAGCTTTGATAGTATCTTAAACATTCGAAATTGGTGACAGTAATTTTGTTTGATTTTCGTAAACTTCCTAGTTAATTTATCATTTCAAATTTAAACCTAATTTAAACCTTCCCCGTGGGACGGGACCGATATTTGGGACTTAAACAGAAAATCTTATATTACTTGATAACGATATATATACTTGCATAGAATCTCAATCTTAAGAGCTTAACGTTATTATTACTAAAATACCACATCAATTTTTTGGCACTATTGTAAAGCGGAGTCAACTTTATATATTTTACACAATTATATTCAACTGGGAACACAAATCTTTCACTTTTTTGTGTTATATTACATGCTTAACCCCAAGAATTATTTGTCATACATGCAATGTCATATGCATTTTTAATCAAGGTTGTAGCACAGAAACCAATTATGATTGCAAGCATAGCACCATAACATACATAAGGATAGCAGTGAAGTAAGCTAGGAGCATTTACGTACATAACACATAATCCTTATGCTTTAAACTTCTAACACTAATATGTATACTGCCCAGCTCATTCATATTACCGAAGAGATATCACCAAAAGTAAAACACACCATTTTATGTAAGGTAAAATGATATATATGTAAGAAAATGATGTTCGAGAATTAAATATGTAGATGCAACATCAAAGAGATATCACCAAAAAATAAAACACACCATTTTATGTAGGTAAAATGATATATATGTGAGAAAATGATATTCTGAAATTAAATATGTAGATGCAACACCAAAGAGATATTACTAAAAAGTAAAACACACCATTTTATGTTGTTGACCTCACTTTTGTTGAGGTCTAGTCTTTCTTCCTTAGGAGCCTAGAATCTAGCCATAACACTCTCCTATTGACTATCTGATGCGGGTGGATTTAGTGTGTTAATTTTGCAAATATTTTTCAATATTACGAAATACACATGGAAGTTACAATAGCAAATATAAAAATTAAACCCAATAAAATAACTTTGATTAAAATAGTTTTATCTTTTAAAAATCTTTAAAATGTCAAATCCCCTTCAAAAAAATGCAAGTATACGTATCACTCAAGTAATAAAGGGCTCTAGTGGAGTCTTAGATATCGATCCCACAGGGAAGTTGGAAATGCCTGTAAATAAGTTCCTAAAATTATAATTTAAAGTGTTATTTTAAAACTATAAAAAGTAAAGTGCAAAGTTTGAATATTAAGTAACAAGTGAATGCTAAATAAAATGCAGTTTAAAGAAAAAGTTAACTAAAATAAATGCTAAACTTTCAAAAGTAAATTTATGAAAATTAAATTTAAGATGTTGTGATTGAAAGATCAAATTTAAGAAAGCATCCCTCCCCTTTACATTGAGTATATTGTTTGTGAAGAAATTAAAATCATTTGAAAACATATATAAAAATTGTTTTGTGCAAAATAGGAGCAATCCCATTCAGCAATCATATTCTCTACCCTCTTCCGAGTGCTATAAAGAACATTGACTAATCCAAAGTTTGGTCCCTAACTCCGTGGTTAGGCTGGGAGCATACTAGCTACCACTCCAGAGCTCCCACTACCCCCTCCCCTGAGAGCTAACAATCTCACATTAGTTTCCAATCACTTGGACCAAATTGAGGATTTTAATCAGTCACCTTAAAACCTTCAATTCTGCATCCAACAAAATATATTTTCCTATGCATTTGCACCCAAGTCCATGGATGAAATACTCTCCCATGAAGTCAAATGTGATTCTACCCATGGTATAGAAATCATAGCCCTCTTGGAACATATGCTTCTCAAAACATTTTAACATTTCAATTGGCAAGATCAAAAATTAAATGAAGATCGGAGTTCAAATCATCACAAATTATTGATATTTAAAACCTTATAAAACAAAATCAATTCTTCACAAAATCATATCTCAATCTAGGAAGAAGGATAAAGAAGACTACTCAAAATTCATGAGAAGGATACGACAAAATATGGATTTCATTAATAAAAATAAGTTTACAAAACAAAAGAAATAAAAGACACAACTTATCTCACAATCCTTCCGAAGGAAACTCCTAGAAGTTCTCTACAAGCCTTTCTCTCTTTACAAATACTCTCAATTCTCTCTTACTGTAATGAAGAAGAATCTCTCACCTTCCCTCTCCTCTTACAATTTTTGAAGAAAATCTCCAACCCATTGAATCTCTCTCTATCTCTAACTCTCCTTCACGCCACACACCACTACTCGCCCTCTCTCTCTCTCCTCCTAAACTCCTCTTCCGCTTACGGATTATTTTGAATCATCTCTTTTATTAAAGGCTTCCTCCCTCAAAAAAGAATTCAAATTTTCCTTCAAAATTCTATCCAAAAGTCAACTCTTTTGAAAGTCAACTCTTTTGAATTCAAATACTCTTTTGAATTCAAATGACATGTCCACTGATCCAAGAGACATATCCCTTCATAAAACAACTTCCAAAGTGTTTAGATGCACTGAATTGCTCCAAGGAGTGTTTAGAACAAGTATCCCTTTAAAAATTTGAGCAAAATTTGTCTCGAACCACCTTAATCCACAAAAAGTCGTCCTTACTGCATCTGACGCCAAATCAAGAGCATCATGCTCTAATTCTCTGTCAAATAGTGCATCTGGCTCCAATCTGGCACATCATGCTCCAATTCGATGAAGATCTTGTTGTTCTGGGCTTTGGCTCCAATCTGGCACATCTGATGCATTCAAACTCACACATCACAAACCCTAAAATCATCTACACTTAACTCATTCCCCAACTCTTTTAGAAACTAATGTGGGTGGTCCCCAAACCCTTAAACCTTTGTTGGGATAACTAGGACCAACACATGGAGGATCCAATTTAGGTTCCCATTAGTCTCATGGCACAAGGAGGGTGATTTCATGATTAACATATCCAATGACCCCCATTTCTACCAAAATAACTAAGTTGGCCTCCAACGCCCAAAATTCCACAAAATTACCAAAATACCTCTGAAATCCTAAAATCCTCAAAATTGCCCAAATTCCTAAATTTCCACCAAAAATCATGTTGAACCACTCCAAATCGACCAAATTACCCAAATTCACCTTAAAGTCTCCAAAATTACCAAAATACCTCTACACCTCCAAAATTTACCAAAATGCCACAACTGCCCAAAAATGCCAACATCACCAATTTCACTTATAATTTCACCAAAACCTATTATAGAAATCCAGGTTTCCCAATTGCACCCAAAATTCCCCAAATTTAACGTAGTTGGCCAAAATTCCCAAATTACCACTAAGTTTCCCAAATTTCTATCAATTTTATTTCAAATTTCTCCAATTTCAATTTTACACTAAATTCATTATGTCTAAGACCAATTGAGATCAAATCCAAACCCAATTTGAATAGCCCATGATTAATTTCAAAATCAAATTCATCATGTATACCTTAAAAGCCCATACCCATATGCATTTCTAAAAGACCATGGCAATAATTTTAAAAGGCCCAATTTAAGCCCACATGACAAAATCCCTTCTTTATCATCCCATGTCAATCAAAATCATTACATCATGACATCATACCAAGCATACCATACATGTGCATGAAATTTTATCCAAATGGGACATGTTGACATTTTTCATTTTAAATTTATAAAACCTTAATTTCCTTTTGCATGAAACACTCCTACGGCCTAATACATGGCAATACATGCCTCCTGGAGCCTTCCATGGACATCATGACTTACCAAATTTGGCAAGTGGAGGTGATTCTTCCCTCTTCCTCCTTCACATGAATTTTCCCCTTCATAAAACATTTAAACCCTTGCCCCATGAACAAACCAACCACCAAAACTCACCTAAACCTTCTTGGGGGTCAAAACAACAACCCTAACCACCTTGGGACCAAACTTAGACATGGGACCAAGGGTTTAAACCCTACCTAAATAAATTTGCAAAAACTTCATGTCTCCCTTGGTCTTCACCTTTGAAGCCTCCTTGAAACCAAAGTGAGCATACCAATCAATCTCCTTGACCTCCTTGAGCTCAGAGAAAACCTTTCCTTGGCTGGTCATTCATCCATCCACCTGAAAACACCAAGCTCAAGAACCTCCAAAAGGGTTAAACCCAAAATTGGGACTCTCTGAGCTGGCCCACTACCATTTGTCATCAGAATTTTTCTTCCCTCAACCTAGGCAACCCCTTTTCAACCATTGCTTGCCCTCATGGCAGCCATGGCCTCCTCTATAAATCACCCCCCCCCCCCCCTGTCCTGAAAAAGAAGATGAAAATGTGCTGAGCAAACTTCCCTCAATTTGCCTCCAAGGCTTCCTACAGTGCCATAAGCCTAAGCCCACTCTCCTTAGTCATTGATACACACCACCTTGGGACCAAAGCTAGCCATGTGATAAACCACATCCAAACTCCAAATTGAGTTGCCTAAAATCTTTCCCATACTCTTAAACATCATTCCACATAAAAGCCCCATCATCCTGAGCAGTCTGCACTAGAGCTAGATAAAGGGTGAACCACCTGTTGGTCGAACTAATACTTGAACCCTAGTGCAGATTGATCCAACGCTTGAAGGACATTCGTGGGACTCCAACAAAGCTTCTATAACCATCTGATTGATGCCAAACCTCTTGGACCAAGGTATACATCAAAACTTTTCATTTTTCTTCTGATTTCATCAATTTTGAAGTAGATCTTAATTTCATACGCATGTAACTTTATAGATAGATTTATCTCACCTAGATGAAGCTATAGGAACAAATCCCATGTAATTTGGTTGAGAATCAATTGCGATATTAGGTTTAGAATTTGAACGACTCTCAGGTCGAGTCTATCGAGGATGATGAACGAAAACTGTTAATTCGGGCTTGTATCGATCAGATGGTGGAGCGGACATTGAACGAAGGAAAGGTTGGTGAATGGCGGGATGACGAGGCATTGACGTTGATGGCGTCGATGAATCAAAACATGAATCGTGGTGCATTCGGCGTGTATAAGGATGACGCGACACCGACGTGGATAAGTAGATAAAAATGTATTTTTCTGATTTAAAAAATTATAAAAACTCTAAAAACCCATAACTTGGTGTATAAAAATAATAAATATAAAAAAATACTCCTGTGCTCAGTGAACAGACGAAAACAATGTGGACTAAAATAAAAAGTGTTTTCCTAATATTTATTTTTAAATTAATTAAATACTACAAAAACTCCTTTAAATCATAAATAATTAAATGTTAATCACAAAAAAATAAAATTTGGAGGGTTCATTCCTCACATGTTTAGGGATGTTCTTCAATTTTTCCAAAGTCAGACGACACCTCAAACATTGAAACCCTATTTTCAAAATAAACAACTTTATTTTGCTTAAAATAATTTTAAAAAATAAAATATAAATAAAAAAATTACAAAAATTGGTTTGGAAAGTTTACTGTCACAGGAACTTAAGAAAATTAAAAATCAATATTTAAAAATTTAAAACCTATTTTTGTATTTTAAAATTAAGAAAAATACTAAAAATAAGAAAAATGCAAAAGAACCCAAAAAATCACCAAAATAATAAAAATTGAAGAAAATGATTTTAGGAATACCTTATAAAAATTGTAAAGCCAAAAAAATTATTTTTAATGTAAAAATGTATTCTCTAAGTAAATAAGTATTGTTGCTTAAAATAATTTAGAATATAAAATAAAATCTAGAAAATCACAAAAAAAAATTTGTGGAGTTCCTTTAAGGCCAGAGCTATCCAAGAAAAATAAAATTGAAGTCAAAAGAAAAAAAAAATTATTTTTAGCCTATTTTTAAAATAAAGTTGAAGTCAAAAAAATGTGTAAAAATGTTATAAATCACTTCATAATTGAAGAAAACAACCTTAAAACTTCCAAAATTTTTTGGGATTATAAAAATGTATTTTAAATAATTAGATGTATTTTCCTATATTTTTACTTTAAAAATTATAAAAAATAGAATAAAAATCAGAAAAAAAAATTAATTTCTCTAGGTTCTCTAAAACCACAGAAATTGTTGCCGAAAAATATAAAAGACAACTTTTAAAATCAATTTTTTTTCTATCTATTTATTCATTAAAACCAATAAAAAATTTTAATAAAGAAATTACTTCAAAAAATCATGAAAATTGGATTGAATGGCCCTCTAAACCATGTGAACCTTCAATATTTTTTTTAATAACAGAGGGTGTATTTTAATTAAGTAAATGAATTAACTTTGAAAATCCCTTTTTTTGAACTAAAATAATTCCAATAAATAAAATAAAAATTAGAAATGTACGAAGTCTTCTCTGGTGTATTAATTAACCCATGAGTAGCAACCCAGCAAGGTTCCAAAGCTACTTGAATTAAATTGAAAGAGTTATAAGGTAAAGAGTCCGAGTAGTAAAGTGGTAATTATGGAATTTCGAGCCTTAATTAAAATTTTTGGTTGAACTAAGGGTGAAAGTTTAAAATTTATCATAATTAATCCCCTAGAATGATTCAAACATAATGGGATAAGAGGTAGAAACCAATTCACACTATTCTATATAAAAGGGTAAAATTATAATTAATCAAATTATTGTAATTTTGAGAATAAATACATTGGATGATTCTAATGTGATGGAACATGAGATGGAAAGACAATAAATACCTATTCTAAAGCCCTAGATCAATGTTTAAGCCTAATTTAATTATTTAATAAGAATTAAATCTTACTCAACTTTTTAAAACCCATAAGAGATCTAGGAGCTTGGTAGTGAGTTGGGATTGATCTAAAGATATTTAAAAGATTAGAAAAGAAAAAAAAATTATGTTAAACACTACGAGCACACTTAAATGATTGGGTCCATCCTTGGGGTGACCACCCATCAAAAACCTCAAACAAAATAAGACAGTAACCCCTTAGCCTGCGCATAGTTTAATTAATACATACACTAAGCACAACTTAAAGACATTAATTAAAATTGAATGATCTAATGATCTAATTGACAATTTAGCAAGACCAGGATGAACTTAAAGTGATCTAGAAGATTCTAAGTTTGTTTAGAATGCCTTGTGGACATTCTTAGAAGATTATGGGATGCTTTGGAGGACCTCTAAGTCTGTTACGATTTGATTAAAAGACCGTATCCAAAATATAACTAAATCAACATGAAATTCCTAAGGACCCACCAAGTTATGGCTCAGGGCCAGATAATTCACAAATAAGTTGAGAATACCCTGACACTACTTATCCTATATTGAAAACCTAATGCTCAAGGATATGGGCTTTGGATAAAGTGTCTAAACCCTTTTTGAGCAACTAGAGATATTTGTTATGACCACTTATGGATCATTAGACTAGTGTAAGTCTGAGGTTTAGGTGATAAGGGCAATAACGACGTTGCTATGTGTGCAAAATGAGAGATACAAAGTGGGATTTTGGGAATATTATCTATTACGCCAAGGATCCTTCAGGGAAGAGGATAGGATTGACGATATTATTCACCAACCCGTGGTAAGAAATTGCTCATTACACTCTTAGATTGTCAGTATTTTTAGTCTGATTAGGATGATTAGCTCATGGAAAACCCAAACACATACCTTTCAATTAATTGGATTAACAATAATCAAAAGAAAAATTTAAGATATAAAATACTAAACCTGGAGCAGCTGTCAACAGGGAGCTCGGAGCAAGCTGAAGCAGACAGAGGATGATGATCTATAATAGTAAAAGCAATCTACACCAAATAAAATTTCCCTAGAATTAAATAACAAGTCATAGGACTACGAGGTAGCTCGTCTCGTCTAACACGACGTAAATACTCAATTATCTTTAGATCTTTGCACAACCATGTTGTGTAATCTAAGCCCTAACTTGCTTTAGACTCCGAGGTTGTCGTTCATTATGACATAAAACCTCCTATTCTCCCGACCATTTGCATGACTGTGTCATGCGAATATAAGCCCTAAACAAAAAATTCTAGGATGCACATCACATAGATAGTAACTTTGGCATGGAAATTAAAAGGTGATTAATTGTTGCACATTAAATAGTCAAGAATACCATAAACTTGTCTGAAAATCTAGATTCTCGTCCTTATCGTAATTGTCGTTATCAAGGAGCAAGAGAGTCGAGAAATTTTAATATGTACATCGAAAATGTGTCAGTACGAACCACAAGACACCTAATGAACGACAAAGGAGGTAACGTGGCCCCGTGGAGCCTACCAAGGACAACCCGGGATTATATGCTTAGTTGATCAACACACTCCGATGAGCCTGTCTCTTTTCAACCCATATAGATCGAGAAAGAGAAATAGATCCTCCAATTTTATAATGGTGGTGTGAACTTTCAACATGTTGTTAGTAATCCTCGCAGCTGTTCAAACAAATGGCCTCCTGACCTCACGATTGCCCAGTCTAACGGACCGTCATACCTCATAGCGACATGACCTTATCATAGCCTTGCCTTGTGATCGCCTGACTTGATGGTCTCACAGGGCCACAACCACATAGCTTCATAGCCGACTGGTCTGACGACCTCCGGACTATGCTGTCTCCGGTCAAGGGCCGCCCCGCAAAATCCATATCCTCATTGGTTATTTTTATGTATGGACTGAAATGCCCCGACATGCTACATACCATAAGGACGCAATATGTAATTATACAATGAATCATTCCTATAAATAGGGAGTCTGTATCATGACTAAAGATTACACAAATTTATTGTTCATTGTTGTGCTATTGCCCTAATCTCTCTCTCTCCTGTCTCTCGGTGCCCTATTATTTAGGTGTTATCTCCCGGACAGATTTGAATTCAACACTCCTAACAATGTTGAATATCATCATCTAAAATAAATATATTTTTTTTTATTTTAGTTCTAAATACATTAAACTTGAATTAAATCTTTATTTCTTTATCTATTTATTTGACTAATTCATACATTTTTTGTAATTCAATCTCATCTTATGTATTATAAAATTCTTATTATCACCAATTTCAGTATTTCACCAATAAAATATAAAAAAAGGCATGTCGCAGCAAAGCACAGAGCATTAATTGGCGTTACTCCAATCATCTGCAATGACTGCTTTGCTCATATCATATCATCAACGCTATCGCTAAACAAAACGGAGCTCCCAGATCAACTACGCACGGGATGATTAATGGAGTCCTTGAAACTCATCAGAACACAGAAAGCTGTTTACTTTACCTGCTTAAAAACTACTTTCTTTATAAATAAAGTGTGTTGCAACTCAAATCCAATTTAGTGTACAAACTCGCTAATTGTAAGAAAACCTATTACAATAGCATACATCACAAGGAAACAAACATATCAACAATACGAAACAAAATGAACAATGCATGGGATCTTTAAGGTGGTCCTTTCCTTGAAAGAGGATAGAAGAACACCAAAAAGCAGCCCACTTTACCCGGTTGCTAGCCTGGTGTTTCAAAGGACAAATGGATTAATTTTCTCAACTTAGCTGCTCCAATGTTCACAGAAAGAGAATGGATGAGCAACAATAATATTTCATCTTGGTCCAAAGAAAGCAGCCATGCTAATGCTTAGCCTCAGAAACCAATGCATATTCATAAAGCAAGAGAAAAAGATGGGAGAGAACAAGATATCATCGCCTAATAGTGGCTGAAAACTAATAAAAGCAACAACTTTGATGTCAGGAATCAAACCCTGATGAGCTAGCCAATGGCCAAAAAAAAATAAAAAAAACACGCATAAAACAAGTCAAATTTTACATTTGTTCCACTAAAACTATTTTCATTATCTCTCTCATTACCTTCATCATCAACGTCTACTGCTCCCGTTGCTGAAGACTAAGGTGCTCAAGCTCTTCATGCGGCTGGTTCTGTATCAGCAGCTGCTGTTTTCTTATAGAGTGCTTGTTGTTATGCATCCATACCTTGAAAACTTTTCTGCGAACTCCAATCTCGTTACAAAACTCATCAATGGCATTCTCATACTGCTTCTGTAGTCTCCAACCAACTCTTTCCGCAAAATCCAGCATCTTCTCCTTCTGCTCCGCCGTAAACGTTGTCCTAAACCGCTTCCTTGACGCCGCCAGCACAATACGAGTGGGCTGTGCCACTGTCGCTGCAATGTCGGCGACGTCCATCTGCTCCTCGCTAGAAGAATCGGTAGTCGTACCACCACTTAGACTGGGCTGGAACCCGAAATGCTTTTGATTGTGACGGTAATTATGCAGCGGAGGCGGTGGGAGAATTAAAGGCAAATTAGCAGAGGCCTTACGGTGGAAACTGCGGTGGCAAGCGCAAGCGGCGCATTTTAAGTTGTCGTCTTCGTTGGGCATGAACTCGCCACAGCCGTCGAGAACGTGGCCGCCGATGCTGGCGGCATGGTTCTTCAAGCATTCTCGATACTTCGATGTAGCGGCACGCGTCGAAGTAGGAGAGAGGAGGAAACGGTTGTGGGAGGAAGAAGATGGTTTAGAGAAGGCGGAGGCGCGGATTGGAGGAGGGGAATGGTCGAGAGAGACGGGACTAATGAGCGGTCCATCGTCATGGTTGCTTCTGAAGTCCATTAATCCCAAAGATTATGTATTGATGGCTGTCTCGTTTCCCAACACAGATAAATGCACCGGCCAAGAAAAGGAAACGATGGAATAGGGAGAAGCGAAGGAGAGGCGTGTCGCCCGTCCAACGACCTGCTAGTAAAGAAAGCTTCGGGTTGGGAACTTTAATTTCACTGATAAGGAGCAGGCGGCAACAAATCTCATCAAAAGAAGAAATTTTTATGGCTTTTACTTACGCGAGAGAGAGAAAATGAAGACTAGCATGAAAAGCAAAAAAATAGGTGGGCTTCGGAGGTGAGCAAAGTTTCAGGTTTGATTAAGAGGACGGAGGAAAGAGGGGCTTTGGGTTCTCCTTTGCTTGAGAAGGAGAAGAGAAGGGTGATGAGATGGGAGATTAGGGCGGTGCAGAAGTGCATAACAACTGACAGGGGCATGTTTCACCCCTCTCCCGACCTGCAAGATGGTCCCATGCCCTCATAATTGTGACGGTGATGTGTTTCAACGCTCTCTCTCTCTCATCATCCCCATTTAATATGGGCTGCACTTGCAGTGTTTTAGTTTTTGTTTATTGTGATTATCTAAACAAAGAATATTATTTATGTTTAATAAATAAAACAGTAATACTGTGTGTAATATCGTGTGTGGGATGAATCAAAAGTACTTGTTAACATTTACCACCCACTCTTTATATTAAATATCGAAAGACAAATTTAATATAAAAAAGAGCATTTTAAAATAATCACTCTTAAAATACTATTTAATAGTAAAAAAAACTATTAAAATTAAATTTTAGAAGGGTGAAATCTTGCTTCATTGGCACGGTTTCATTATTGATATTGCACATATGTGTATCCATTTCACTTAAAATTATTTTAAAAAAGTGCTGAACTAATTACAACATCTAAGAAAGATATCCCTATTGTATTTTTTATTGTCTTAACTTTATTATTATTGTTCTCTTTAGAATTGAAGAACATGATATTTAATATTTGCTAGAGAATTCGTGATGGTAGAGTGATTAATTGTCGCCTCACTATTACGTGAAAATTCCTCACACACTGCCATATTAAGTGATTCGTAGAGACGTCGGTTGTTTTTACATGAAAAATTCAGAAAGAAACAAAATTACACGTGTTGAAAAAAACTACACATTTCTTATGGTAAGGTATTTGATTGCTGTTGGGGGCAATTGTTGCAACTTCAGTACATCATTTTGTGGTGTGTCGCATCACAATATTTAGGATGATGATTTCATTGGGTACTTCATTATGCTACAACATAACATACATTGGGATTTCTCAGCGCAAATTGTGATTCTGAAAGGGATTTCATTACAACTAGCATGGGATAGCTGACAATGGTTGACATTAATTGACGGTAGTTAACGATGATTGACAATGGTTGCTGGCTGTAAGAGAGGGTGACATTCTCGACATAAAACGCTGGACCTCAACTCCTCCAAGTTCTGTCCATTCTTTGGTTCAAGGTCTACATTCCCTTTTATGAAGGAAGCAGGGTTATAATTATAAATTATAGGGAGGCCTCTCTACAAATAAGAAAGAGACCTCTCTATAAATAAGAAAGAAATATAAATCCTTCCATCAGACGACCATAAGAGATTCCCTCGATCGGGCATCATTTTAATTTGCATGAGAATATTTGCATTACAATGAGTTATCATTTCTGAGCTGTTTGGGTTCACAAACTAGGTTCTGAACTATTTAATGCTGATGGAGTTTGATCAGTTCAATTATTATTGATGTTTAATTAATGGGAAATGTACGTACATCAATTAGGCTCAGATATGTATAAACAAGTACACCATCATAATGTGTAATAAATACATTAAACAAAAGAAAATCGTAAAAACAAATATACTATTACTACATATAAATTTCACATCAAGTAAATGAAAAGCTACGAAAACCAATGCACTGGCACAAAAAACTTCAATAAGTCAACAATCACAAAGTGGTAAAATATTATATTATCTTCATCCTCATTAGGAATATGCTTCTATAATTCATTGTCAGTTTCACCTACTTTTTAAGCAAGAATTGATATCCTTAGATGTCTACCTGGAAGATGTGCCCTAGATGTCAGCTATAGTCTAACGGTATATTAGATGAACCTCATTCCAAAAGCCTCAATGGAATTCTTGTCATACACACCATGTTTACAAATTTTTGTTCTCCACTTTAATAGCCAATTTCTTCACTGAAAAACTAGAAAATTCTCTATATTCTAATTAAGGTTAGCTCATATTACAATAAATTCTTCTTAAGTATCATCAATTATCAACTTTGCAAAAAGAGAAAAATTATCTTGGAGGATAATTTTGTCTTGCACTCTGCTAATTGATTTCACAATGCAAATACTTGTTTTGCACTGGCGTTATACATTTTCTTATACTTTACATGAAGATAATCTATCTTTGCAAACTCTATATTCCACACTTTTGAGGAAAGATCTAGAGCAACTTTGACAAGTAAAGATATTGCATCCTCATGATTATGGTACATACTCTGGTTTTCAGGGGGTTAGAATACCCCAGTCATTGGCATACCAAAGCATAGAAAATCTCCATAAAAAAAGGCATAATATAAAGTTATAAAAGACTCAATAAAATGCCAAGGAAGGCACAATAATTGGTCATAAAAAGCTCAATAGCATGCTAGAAAAGGAAAAAAAACAACCAGAAGGAAGGGACAACAACGACCCTAGTGAAACCTTAGATTGAGAAGGAAAATTTTGTCTTTTCCCCTCCCAATTCGGCCTATTTATAGGGCATAAATTGAGTGAAAGGGTGCCGAATTTAAGAAATTCAAAAAAAATTTGAAAATTTTTGGTTTCGTAGTCCTACGGGTATGCACGTGCGCTAGTCTACACGGGTGTAAATGCTTGCATGTTGTTGTGTGTGGCATGTGAACTACTCTGTAAGCCATTTTGAACCATGTTACCTGGCCTGCCAGCTTCAACCGATGCACAATCCATTGGTGAACAACCTGATATACTTAAAATATGTAGTATTTTTGTACACATTTTTATACCTATTTTTGAGATATTGCGCTTTAATAAAAGATATTTATGTGTTTTTTCTTGTAGGTACAATCAAATGGATGAAAAATACTAAAAGAAGTGAAAAATGGTCAAATTTGGAGCAAAAATGAAGAAAGTCGCAAAAATAAACTAGGGCGCCTAAGTGCCAGAGCATCCTCACCTAAGCACCACGTACTTCGCGCTTAATCGCCAAAGTTAATTACTTGAAGAAATATTAATTGGTGTGGAATTTTGAAGAGGTGTTTTAGCAACCCTTGATAAAAACGTGGGAAATAGCCTATGGAGACAAAAATTCATTCAATTGGTTTTTGAGGAGGCAACTTCTAGAAGATTTATTGAATGGAGACTTTTTTTAAGAGACACCAAGGCTCCCCTTGGATTTTTATAAGAAAAGATTTAGATTTTCCAAAAAAAGAGGTCAGCAACCAACCACCCAAATTTACAACTGCCGCTCGTCGCTGCCGGCCACCTTTACTTTATTTTATTTTATTTTGAGTGTTAGTTTGTATTGCGAGACAAGGAAGAGAATTTAAAGGAACTTCAAGACATTTGGTGGTGAGAATTTGAGATAAGTGTTTGTCTTTGTGACTACACTTGGTTTTTAATTTAGATTTTTTTTTGTGCAAGATTTCTACTCTTAAACTTATGTGTGGTTGTGTTTTCTCCATTAATTCTGAGTAGTTTTCTTTATCTTTTTCCTTAAAATGATAAGTAATTAAATGTTTAAGAAAAGTTATGTGAAGTATTATACTTCATTGCTGGAAGAAGTTGTGATGATTCAAGACCTTGCACTTCATTTACTTTTTGATTTGGCTAATTAAGATGTTAGAATCTATTGTGAGAACATGTAAGATTCGAGATGGTGTTGTCTCAGTCAACAAATGGTTGGAATCATAAATTGATTTCATGAATGAGAATATAGTTCTTGGGGTTGAGTGCAAATAAATAGGAAAATATATTTTCAAGGGTGCAGAATTAGAGGACTTTAATGTGACAAATTAAAGCCCCCAATTTGATTTATATTTTTAAATTTTGATAGGAGATGTTAGCTCCTAGGTGGATGGAGAAGAGGGAACTCTAGAGTGAGAGCTAGTATCTTCCCTGCCTAGCCCTGCCTAGCCGGTCTTCAAGATGCCGGTCTTCAAGATTATTTAAATTATAGATTAACCAATGTTCTTTATAGCTTCTCTAGTAAGGGTAAGGAATATTATTGCTCCTTTTTTGCACAACACATTTAGCATACTTCCATAATTGAGTTTCTATGTTTATCACTGCTACATGATAAGGAAAAAAGATATTTTACTTATATTACATTTATCTTGTAAGTATTTTAGTTAAGTTAATTAGCTGCTTACTTTATTTTCAATTATCAAAAATTACAAAAAGAATCGAGCTTTTATTTCCCTTATAACATTTTAAAATTGAGTAAGAATATATATTATTAAGTGTTTTGTTATCTAAAATTAATCCTTCCTGTGGGTTCGACATTCGGGACTTAATTAGAAAGTTCTATATTACTTTATAATAAGATGATACTTGTATAGTATCCCATACTGAAATATTATAAATATAATTGCATACATCACATTTTACACCTCCATAGATTGAAAGTCGAGATCAAGTTTTTGACGCCGTTGCCGGGAAAGGAGAAAACTATTAGTAATTTACAAAAAAAAAATTCAAAAAGAAATTTTTGGATAACAAATTTTTTGTAAGTCTAATTTAAATTTTAAGATTTATTTTAGGAATAGTAGTAGTATCGTTTTTATATATAAAGTTCTTGTTTGTGTGTTTTTATTTTTCTCTTTATTTTATTTTATTTTATGTTATTGTGTTTTATAGTAATATATGCGTACTTTAGGTTCCGCATCACTTGTATCTTACAATTTTGAATTAGAAAGAACTATTAGAAAAATTTTAAAATTAAAAACTACAGAAAAATTTCAAGAAATGATAAATCAAAATAATCAAAATATTGAAAAGTTTAGACCTTTAAGAGATTATGCAAACCCTACGGTGGATGAACTTCATTGTAGTATTCAAAAACCCATTGTAGTAGCTAATTCATTTGAGCTTAAACTTGTTATTATCCAAATGTTATCAAATAATCAGTTTGGGGGAGCACCAATTGAATATCCAAATTTACATCTTGTTAATTTTTTAGAATTATGTGTTACATTTAAATATGATGGTGTATTAGATGATGCTATAAGACTTAGATTACTTCCTTTATCACTAAAGGATAATGCTAAGATATGGTTACATTTGTTATCACCTGGATCTATAAGAACTTGGTGTGATTTTGTACAAAAATTCTTTGCTAAATATTTTCCAACATCAATGACTGCGAAGCTTAGAAATGATATTACATCTTTTAGTCAGTTTGAAGGTGAATCTATTTATGAAGTATGAGAGCAATTTAAAGAACTCTTAAGAAAGTATCAACACCATGATAAGCAAGATTGGTTACTAATTCAAACATTTTACAATGGATTAGCTGGATCTCTTAGATCTATTATCTTGCCGCTGCTGGTGGTTCATTGTGTCAAAAACACTTAATGACGCTTATGCTTTAATAGAAGAGATGACTACCAATAATTTTCAATGGCCTTCTGAGAGGGTAAATCTTAAGAAAGTAGCCAACTTTCATGAAACTGATGCTTTTGCCATATTAGCAAATCAAGTTGCTTTAATTTCAAGGAAGTTAGACCAATTTGGAATGAATTTTTCTCAACCAATATCTATGATTGAAGAGAATTAATTAAGCCAAATAGTAGATTCTCAAGCATCATTAGAAACTTTAAATGTCATAAATAACAAGCAGAATAACCCATATTTGAATTATTATAACCCAGGTTGGAAGAACCATCTCAATTTTAATTGGAATAATACTACGGGTGGTAATAATCAACAATGGGGGAACAATCAAGTAAACCCATTGAAAAACTGGAACAACTAAGGGAATAGTAATTATAGACCTACTTATTCTCAAAGTTTTAACAGTAACTAACAATTTAAAGAGAATAAATAGTCTATAGAAGAAGTGGTGTTACAAATAAAAAATCAGTTAAAAAGTTAAGGAGCTACATGTAGAAATATTGAGAATCAACTTAGATAAGTAAAAAATTCATTAAGTAATAGATCCCAAGGAACTTTTCCTAGTAATATAATAGTAAATTCAAAAGACCGGAATAAAGAGCAAGTAAAAGTCGTTCAAGTTAGAAGTGGAAGAGAATTGGAAGGTAGAGTTTAAAAAGAGACTGAAGTAGAGAGAGAAGAGATTGAATAACCAAAAGAGGATGCTCCGAAAGGTTTAGAAAGACCTATTTCTCCACTTAAAGCTGATTTGGATAGACCACCACCACCATTTCCTCATAGGCCTCGACAATAAAGGATGGATAAGCAATTTTCAAAATTTCTAGAAATTTTAAAGAAGCTTACATTTAATATTCCATTTGCTGAAACCTTAGAACAAATGTCAAGCTATGTGAAGTTGATGATGAATATTCTTAGCAGAAAAATGAATTTTGAAGATAATGATACTATTGCACTTAGTGAGGAGTGCGGTGCTATAATTCAGAAGAAGCTTCCTTAAAAGCTTAAAGATCCTGATAGCTTTATAGTTCTATGTAAAATAGGAGACAAATTTTATGAGACAGCTTTATGTGATTTAGAAGCAAGCATCAACCTTATGTCATTATCAATATTTAAGAGATTGAGATTGAGAGAAATAACCCCTACTACTTTAACTTTGCAGTTAGCAGATATATTAATAACTTACCCTAAAGGAGTTATAGAAGATGCCCTAGTTAAAGTGGATCAATTTATCTTTCCTGTTGGTTTCATTGTGCTAGGCATGGAGGAAGATAAAGAGATACCTATCATTTTGGGGAGACCTTTCCTAGACACTGGAAGAACAATGATAGATGTGCAGAAAGGAGAATTAACTATGCACGTCAATGATCAAATAGTTACATTTAATATTTTCAAATCAATCAAGTACCCTGCAAAAGGTAAAGATGATAAATGCTATAGAATGGATGTGATAAGATACTTAAGTGAATGTCATTTCAAAATAAATTATGAAGAGAAATCTGAGATTAAAGAGTTGGAACACTGTCGACATTATTTTTTTAGTTTGTGGAGTTGCCCGTTGGAAGCTGTCAGCCACCGGAATCGGAATCCCATTGCCTTCTTCAGAAAGGCATTTGTAATATATATATATATATATATATATAGTTTAGAAAAATATGAAATCAAACCGACCCTATATTTTTAATAATTTAAATGAAAAAACACTGTACCTCAAACCCTGTATCTATCCCGAAGGATAAACACAAGACTTGAGGATGAGAGTCGATCAAATAAACTAAGAAATGTATGACATCCGTTCGGTCGGCGCAACCATTTTATTTGCCGACAAGTTCCCCTATTTAATATGAAGAATTAAATAGGGTTTATATTAAGCTGAGTTTGGAAAAACTTTCTATAAGGGCAAGACTCTATAGTTAATTGCATCGTAGATAACCAAAGTCACCTAAGAAAACTCTCGATAAAAATCAAGAAATATTATCTTCAAGAATGTCAAAAGATAGGACTTTTCAACGAGATCAGACAAAGAGGTGTGAAAGGGGAATGGTTCAAGTTTGGAATATTTTGTTGTAGAATCTAAAGGAGGAAGAACTAGGGGATGTCATAGATCCGGAGGAGAACCTCGGTGACTTCCCAATCTATCCTATTGTTTTGCTTCAGTTTTGAGGAGAAATATTTAAATGTTTCATGCTATTAATTTTATTAATTTAGGGTTTACATTTGTGTAAAACGATCACACAAATAGCCTGAAAGATGTGAGTGTTTAGGTCGTGACGAACGACAACCTCAGAATCCTAAGACGAGTTTGGGCTTATATTGTATAGTAGGGTTATACAAAAGCCTAAAGATATGTTGATGACTTATGTTGCATTAGGCATACAACCTAAAATTCCTATGGATTAGTATTTAATTCTAAGGAGAGATATTCTGTTGTAGATCCTCTTGCTGTTGAAGATAGTCGTACTGCCCACAATGCTAGCTCCAAGTTCCTTGTCGCGCCAAGTTCCTTGTCGCCAAGTTCCTTGTCGCGACGAGTTTAAGTTTTCTAATATGTCAGGTTATGATGTCAAATTAGATGTCCCTATGGTTATGGTTATTTAAATATTATGGTGCATATTAAAATTGATTAGAGTGACACCGATTAGGATCCTACGGTTCCCTCGTTCCGATACCACTATTTTCTATCGGATTCGCTTAGCCCAAATGAATTTACTAAACTCAACTAAATGAGTTCCATACTTTTATTTAGGTTATGGGAAATCTGTGGGAGCCCTCGTTACCTACCGTAGGTTACCTCCTCCGAGAGCTTCCCGATCATCCAATAGAGACGTCTTAATTTAATTGCAATTATTATTTTGTGATGTTCATGATTAAATTTTGAATAGTTTTATATCTTGAATGTTGTGGAGGGGGGCTATCATAGCCGTTTTGGTTTTCATGTAGGGTGACATCATTATTTAACATGCAAGTTCTATAAGCATAAAAGCACAGTGCAAAAAGTATAAGAAAAGACGGTACTGTAAACTGTAAAAGCGTACCTGACGAGTCTTCTCATTCCACCACCAGAAAGGTCAGTACTTGCAAGACATGTATATAATATTACAAGGAAATTTAAATTGCAGGAGTAAATGAAGTTTTAGCTACCAAACCCCAAGCTATGACTTTATTGAATCTCAAAAGATCCTAGTAGATGATTTTAGGACACAAATAAAGCAAGTCCAATTTGCCCTTCAGAATATTTAGAAGATTTCAATGTGTTGAGGGAATAACCCTGTACTACTTTGAGGCTCACTTGAATTATTTTAAGTTTGTTTTGAACTTATCATATTGTTCCATTAATCATCTGAGGATAAAGTGTGACTACCCCGTTACCAGTGAAACTTGATAATTTAATTATCCTAAGGATAGGATTCTCAATTATTCAATTGTTGTTTCACTTAAGAGTTATGTGAGCGGATGCCCCTAAGACAAATTTAGGTCATTCGAAACCGTGGTGCCTGATACACCAAAATTATATGCATTTTTAGACCCATATTTTATACCTATTTTTGATGATATTACACTTTAATGGAAGATATTTTGATGTTTTCTTGCAGGTTGTTGGTTTTTAGGGCTTAAAGCAAAAAGAAAGCAAAATAGAAGAAATTTGGAGTCAAAATGATGTTTTTGAAAAAATGCTCAGCACTGGCAGGACCGACGACGCAGAACAAATTAACGCGGAGATTTTTTACTCAGCGTTGACGATACCAGGCTAGTATCAACGGTGCCAAAGGCGATGCAGACCCCGTTTCTAGAAGGTTCAATGTGTTTGGATGATTTTGTGAAGAGTTTTTGGAGGTACCTCTTGGAGAACCGACCTCGGGCTCTATTTGGGGCCGAATTTCATCAGAAAAAGTGCTCCTCTACGTTTTTTACTCCTCTACTTTCATTTTCATTTTTGCCACCACATCATCCCTTTCCACTTCCATATTGGAGTCAATTAGTGATTGGTTTTCATATTTTAGAGTTTTTGTAGTGATATTTAGTGTGAAACTTTTTGTAAGAGTGTAGGAGAAGGAGAAAAGTGAGAGATATCTTCTTCCTGCATTTTTAAGGAAAGACTACAAAGGATTTGCTTTGAGAAAGAGTTTTCAGATAAGTATTGTTTGTTTATCAGTGTTGTATGAACTTCCTTTTATATATGAAATTTGTGTTTTGTTATTTCTTGCTCATGAAGTCTGAGTAGTTCCCTCTATCTTTCTTCTTACCCTGAGATATGGTGAAATGAAGAGATAATATGAATGTGCCAATATTAAATTGTAAAATAAATTGTGATGATTTTTCAACTCCAAACTTAATTTACTTTTCGATCTGGCCAATTGAATTGCTAAAATGTGTTGTGAAACATATGATCTGGGAAATGGACTTTGAGTTCTACAACAGAGTAAGGATCACATTTGATTCCATGAAGGAGAACATCGTTTATGGAATTAAGTGCAAATAAATAGGAAAATATTCTTTGTTGGGTGTAGAATTGGAAAACCTTTAGGGTGACAGACTAAAATCTTCAATTCAGTCTTAGTGTTTAAAACTGAAGTGAGAGCTAGCATTCAGGTGAAGGGAAGTGGGAGCTCTGGAGTGGGAGCCGGTATCCTCCTAGCCTAGCCACGGATTTAGGGACTAAACACTGAGATTAGCCAATGATTTTCTATGCACTGTATCAGTGTAGAGAATTAAAATTGCTCCTATTTGGCACAATACATATTATGAACATTTATATCATCTCATTTTATCATAGCCTCATTGTAGTGGGAATGATGCCTTTTCACATAAGAATCTCCGTTACATAAACATAGTTAATAGATTAGTATATACTGTTTTAAATTTTGCATATTTGATTTGATAATAGTTTAGAAATCTATATTTGATTACATCTCAACAATTGAAATTAGTGACAGTGATTTCAATTGACTTTCTGTGAATTTCCTAACAAATTTGTTAGTTCCAATTTAAACCTTCCCCG